>NW_011495084.1:7632365-7647511 GCF_000754665.1 Bison bison bison | reverse complement strand
AGAAGGGGACGACAGAGGATGAGATGGCTGGATGGCATCACTGACTTGATGGACGTGAGTCTGAGTGAACTCCGGGAGTTGGTGATGGACAGGGAGGCCTGGCGTGCTGAGATTCATGGGGTCACAAAGAGTAGGACATGACTGAGCGACTGATCTGATCTATGTGTTTAAGGGAAATCAAAACTATTATGCCTGGAGTATCTTGGACATGGCATGTTCTGTGTATGTGAGTGTGTGTGTGTGTATGTGTGTGTGTGTGCATGCACACACAAACTATAATCAGAGAGGCCATAAGAAGGAGTGTGAATTTTAGATTTTTATTTAGGTATAATAGAAATCCATCAGAGTGTTGCTGATTGTAGATTTATCTGAGATGGATAAACATTTTTATATATGTTTTGCAAATACTAATACAAATGAATTTAGGAAATGGAATAATCATATCTAGTTGGGAACACAAAAAAATAAGTATAATTACAGATTTTTCTTTAAAATAGACTATGTTTGATTTTCAGGGAGACAGATATCCAATTCATTCTTTAAAATCTACCTGAAATACGTCTTTCTATTTTTTTAAGTTACTCTGATTTTATCTGCTTTGTGCTTTCTACCTTGCTAAAATAGTTTTTCTCCTTTTGCACCAAAATTCTTTGATCTTTAATATCCTCTTAGATTATAGTAGAGATTTATTATATCTCTCTAAGCTCCAGGTACTCTAAGACTACTCTATTACAGCACTATTCACACAGGGCTTAAGGATAAAAGTTCTGGATCCAGACTATCTGGTTTGAATCTGTGCTCTCCATATGCTATGTGGATTGGGCAAATTACTGAACTTCTATTTGCTCTAATTTTTTCATGTGTAAGAGAAGAATAACAATATTATCTATAAATGAATTCATACATGTAAGTAGCAAAAAGCAGTATCTGATAAATAAATACGCTAAAATACATATTAACTCTTTCTCTTATGATTACTATTGCATTTTAGATATACTGGAGATGACATATGATTTGTGTGACGAAACAAACTCCCCTTATAAAACATACCAGCTGACAATCACAAAGACATCTACTACGTAGTTCATCCAAACAGAGAGTACAGCATTCACTTTTCAACTTTAGAAACATTCTTCTAACTAATCAGAATGCTAGTTCAAAATGTAAACTTGATCATAGTTCTCTATTTTTAAAATGCTTCAGTTTCTCTTTTCTTTAGAAAATTCTCTGACTCTTGACTGGCCCTCATCATTGATATCATCATAGATGACTATCATTGTCTTTTTCATCATCATCACCATTGATCATTTTCATGTCCTAAAGCTTGTGCTGGGTTTCTGTGGTGGCTCAACTGGTAAAGAAGCTGCCTACAATGCGGGAGACCTGGGTTTGATACATGGATTGGGAAGATCCCTTGGAGAAGGGAAAGGCTACCGACTCCAGTGTTCTGGCCTGGAGAATTTCATGGACTGTATATCCATGGGATCACAAAGAGTCAGACATGACTGAGCAACTTTCACTTTCAAGGCTTGTACTGAATATTTTATCTACAATTTTTCTTTTAACCCTCACAAAATCTCATGAAGTGAATATTTTTAATATATTCATTTATGAAATGGGGAAACAGGGTAAGAGAATTTAGACTACTTGCATAAATCATATAATTTACAAGAGATAGAGACAGATTTCAAAGCCTGAGAGTCTGATACCAGAGCCCTTGCCATTGAACTTAAGTTGTATTACCTCTCCATAACATGTTGATTAGAAGAAAAATGAACTATATGATTAAATACCTTTTCTTATCTTCTTTTTGCTACATCTCAGCCTCATTTCCTGCCCCCTCCTACATCACTGTGTACAATGCAGACCTTCTGATGTTATTTTCTTTGCACTGAAATGTTTATTTTGTCTCTCAACTTTCACACATGCTGGACTCTCTTCCCGGGGCATTTTCCCTTGTGCAATTTCCCTGAATGATACCTCATCTTCTATGAAGTAAAAACTTCAATGGCACTTGTTCTGTTACACTTTTTATTATCTACGCCACGTGGCTCAGACAGTAAAGTGTCTGCCTGCAATGCAGGTGACCTGTGTTCCATCCCTGAGTCAGGAAGTCCTGGAAAAAAGAAATGATAACCCACTCCAGTACTCTTGCCTAGAAAATCCCATGGATAAAAGAGCCTGTTAGGCTAAAGTCCATGGGGTTGTGAAGAGTCAGACATGACTGAGCAACTTCACTTTCTTACCACTTTTATATGGTGCCCCATTCTGTTCACACAGTTGTAGTTTGATCACATTCTAAGAATCAATTTAGATATCTCAGTTTCCCAACTAGACTGTAGGTTCTATTAAGACAAGTAAGTGTCCACCTTCTATACCACTGAATTACTACTGTATTGGCACATAATAAATGCTTGAGGATAAAAAGGGAAATGCAACAGATGGAGTTAGACAAGGAAGACTTTCTTCAGACTATTGCAAAAGGGGGAGATATTGAACTTAATTAACTCTGCTGAAATACAGGGTAAGGACTTTTTAAAGGTTGGGATGAGCTGGTGAAAAACTACTAGAAGATGCTGAGAGGTTAGTCAATGTGGTGAGGTCATTTGTGCTTGTCACTACTGCTTATTATTAGGCTCAGATCCACATGTAAAAACTGGGCGATAGAGGTGCTATCTTTCTTGATGATTACATCTCAAAAGAATGGCTCCTAAGTCTTTGAGAAAGACATTCCTGGGTTGTTAAAACTGGTGAGACATTGGGAAAAGATCTCAAAGGGCCAGAGCAATAATTCACAATTGCAAGCTTAAAGTAAATGCTCTGAGAAAAGGGAGGTCAGGAAGAAACTTGTGTAAAGTTTAGTGAAGCCAAGGGGAATTGTAAGGCCAGCTTAGTCAAGATCTATTTGTTAAATAAATGGATAATAAATCAGAAATTTTGACCACTCCATCCTACAGTTAAAAAAAAGAAAAGTGTGACATGTACTGATTGATAACTTTTACATGACTTTGTATTTATAGAGTTTAGATACACACATGACATTTGCTTTTAAAATATTCAAACTAATTGTTCTGATTACATTTGCATATTTTTCTAAGTCATAAAAATAAACTAACATTATTATAATACAGTACTTCACAAGTAGATTAATGTTTTGGTTGAATATTTTAGTTCTCAAATACTGTAGTTTCTAAGAAATTACTGATGATGTTAGAGTGCATTGTAAGTAAATAACTCAATATAAACATAGTCCTTGGTTAGAGCACAAATAATTTTAAATGGTGTTTAATATTGCTTAAATTATTGTGGCTGTAAAGAACATACATCTAATCTAATTAAACCTGTGTAATTTCAAAGAAGGTAAACTTAATAGCTACATTAATATTCCCCAAAGTGTCATTAAATATGGTATTGGTTATGTTTTCAAAGTAGTTTTGCTTTCATTTTTTGGACATTAAGAATTTTATGAATCATTTGAAGTATAGGATAGCAGTTAATTTAATTTAGCTATATATATCATATTGCTCAGTTTAGTTCAATAGCTCAGTCATGGCCGACTCTTTGGGACCCCATGAACTGCAGCATGCCGGACTTCCCTGTCCATCACCAACTCCCAGAACCTGCTCAAACTCATATTGTACATTCTTTAAATCATATGTTGTTGTTTATTTTTTTTCCTTTCCAGCATCACCCTTTTCTCTCCCAATTCCAGAAGCCCAACCATGTGCATGTTTATAGAGGTTAATCTCAGACTTGAATTTCATTAACTGACCATACCCATAGTTGAGTTTCTACAGTAATGAGTTCATTGGGCAGAAATTTTACAAAGGTATGGGGGGAAGGGAGGGGTAAACATTATCTACATTTGAAAGGACCAAATTTACAAATCAGTAGCTTTAATGAAATTTTTTTCTCCTTGACTAACTGGGGGTTTATTTGCATGCATTCTAAGTGGCAGTGCATGGGAAACTAAGATTTTTGTTATTTTGGTTTAACACAGACTCACCCAGAAAGCACAACCCTGATTTTGCATGAGAAGGACCATCGACAGAACCTAAAACGTGAGTCCTGCTGATTTATACTATTGAATTCTATGCTATATTACTGCCCTTGTAATAAGACTTATGAAGATATATAATGAGAGTCTTGATTTAAGTGTTAAGTCTGGACTATAAAAGGTATAGAAAGTAAGAACTGATATGTCTTCATATCAATTTAAGGAATTCTAGTAATCAGTAGATACTTAACTTTGAATAAGATAATATATTTGTGCTTTCATTGATATTTAATCTAAAGCATATAGCTTTATATAGTTTTAATAGTCCAATTTACTTATGGCTGATAAAATATATAAATATATTCCATTACAAATAAATATTTCCCATGCTATTTTATGCATAAATTATTTTTTCATCATCTCTATGATTATTATCCCTAAGTACTTAGAGTATATATTTGTCTCAGATTTTCTCTGAGTTTTTTCAAATGGAATAAGGAGTTGTTTCAAGATAAAAAAGATAGGTGCATCTTTCTTCCTTGTTCGGCCACAGATCTTTGAGTTACTGACTAACTGTTGGCATCTCTTCTCCTGTTGGCTTCTGATAAGTCGTCTTTGATAACCGGCTGTTTTTTCTTGCACTTTGCCATGGCTACAACTCTAGGGTATCAGAACTGTCAAAAATAAAAGTAAAGAGGAGAGGCACAGAGCTTATGAAAGTTAGGGAAGACCTAAGGCCTGGTATCAGCTGATGAATTTCTCAGCTGGCAGGTAGTTTTCACTTTGCCCCATTTGCTGTCACAGTGTACAGTACCTGAAATAATAAGGGAATCTTTCCGCCAATAATGGACGATGGGGGCTGTTTGCTTTGTGAGAATCTGCCAAGGCAACATGCCATGTGGCTTTATCTTTGAAAGTGAGCGTGAAACAAGCTTGCCTGGCTGCAGATAAGCGACTTAGAAGGAATCCTATTCAGATGTACCTGTCACTAATTTATCTGGAGGTTTTGTGATTCATACATACTGCTCTGTGTGCGATGAAGCATTAAATTGGTTTCCTCCGGGAGCAGGTCACATTCAGGGGTCGTCAGACCTGTGCTATGGGATGGTGCATGCTTGATTCATATAACCTCTCACTACTGAATTTTTATCTGTTAGAAGGCTGGTAGTGCGAACATATGTTAGATGATCTCTTGCAAAATTTCAACATCAAAGAGATTGACAAAAATTTATCTATTAATATGCAAGTGTTTGTAACAAAAAATTAATCAACCTTTCTGCTGTTAGCACAGTCATTTATTCTGATAATTGAGTACAGGTATGTTTCCCTATAATAGCCTTACTCTTGATGAGTGTATTTCTGTGGCTCCTTTATTTATTGAAACACAGGGATGTGTACTTAACTGCATTACTGTATAGTTAAAAAAAAAATGCACAGTTGATTTGCAACAGGTCTCATGAAAGAAAGACTTTAGGAAACAAAGAGTTTTCCCATTTAAAATATTGTTTTCTACTGTGGCAATTCTACCTTATTACTCTATATATTTTGAAAGAAAATGGCATAACTTGGAAAATGAGAGAGAGAGTGTTTCAAGAACAAAACCAAAAAACCCCATTCTTCGTTTTATTATTTCCATGATGGGGTACATAAAACTAAAGCCTAATATCTTCCCTTGGGTTTTTAACTGTGCTCCATTTTGTGTAAAATTAAGTCAATAAATGACAAAGAAGTAGTCAAATGAGAGCAAACTGTGAAATCTTTCTAAAGTGTTTTTAGCATGCATGGCAACAGTCTTAACAGTGTGTAAATTGGCAATATAAATTGATAGGTTTTATTTTTTTAATTTAAAACTGTTTCTTCTGTATCACAATTCAAAAAAAAAGAACAAAAAGCTTGATCATTTCATGAAGTAGCAAAATGAAAGCTCTTACAACTGAATGAACATGATGACTTTATGCTACCTTTTTATGGTATAAGTCTTTTGATTTTGTCCTAGTTGTAAACATGTGGAACATTTAATAATAAAACTGGAATTTTCTTATTAATGAGTTAAAACATAATTAGGCTATTACTGTAGGAACCAATAGGTCATTTATGCATAATTCATAATATTCAAATAAAATATTCTTCAAACTTCACAGTCCTCAAATTCAGCTGTGATCTTAAAATCTTGTAAGGCCTCCTAATAAACAGGAGTGTTAAATAAATATATTTAAGAATATTATTTTAAGATTTCAAAATAGTCTACTAAGCACTTTGGGGGGGGGAAAGAAAGAAAAGTAGTTCATGAAATTAAGGAAAAAAATGCTATTATACTATAAACAAAGTACACATGATTATGCATGTTTCTGCTCCCTTCTCCCCATTCTATTTTGTCTATAGACAATAAAACAATGTGTAAACTTTTAATTTCCCATATGTTTATTAAAATCTATTATATGCCTCTCTATGAGATATTTTCTTAATTTCTTTTAAGAAAAATCTTTTAAAGTACAGACTAAATTCACATTACTTTGAGAGTAATTAAAATGAACCATTTTGTTAGAGACATTTAAAGGATCTAACAAGCATTTTGCTGCTTAGATTATAATGGTAATTTTAGACATTTTTCTGTATCTATCATCAGTTTTTCCTCTGTCCTGTTTTTGTAATTAATTTTTTAATGATGTATTTCAGGTGTACAGAATTATAATTTAACATCTCTATACACAACAGAGAAATCACCACCAGAAGTCTAATTATAATCCTACTCCACTCAGTTGAGCCTGATTTGCTTATTTTGCCTACTCTCAAATTCCTTCCCCTTAGATAATTATTAATCTTATCTCTGAATCTATGTGTTTATTTATTTTTTTTAGATTTGATTTATAAGTGAAATCACAAGATATTTGTATTTTTTTGTCTGAGTTATTTCACTTAGCATTATTCCTTTAAGGTTCATCCATGTTGTGGCAAGTGGAAGGATTTCATTCTTTTTATGGCTGAGTAGTATTCTATTGCATAAATATACCACAGCTTCTTTATCTATTCTTTTATTTATGGACACTTATGTTGTTTCCACATCTTGACTATTTTGAATAATGGTGCAGTGAGCATAGGGGTATGTATATCTTTTTGAATTAGTATATCCTTGTTGCCCAGAAGTGGAATAGCTGCATCATATTATAGTTCTATTCTTAATATTTTGAGGAATCTCCATAACTATTTTCCATGACTTCACTATTTGATAGTCCTATCTACAGTGTATGAAGATTCCTGTTTCCTACATACTCTCCAACATTTGTTATTTCTTATCTTCTCAATAATAGCCATACTTTTTGTCTATTCTTTATGTGGTAACTCCCCATATTTCAGACTCTGCTTACACAACTTTAATGTATCTCTTCAAAAAAATATTTTCTAATAGTCTAATCTAGTCTTAATCTCTTATAGACTTCTTTGATCTCATAACATTTGCCATAATATTTAAGTATTTCCCCTATATTTTATAAATATGAATTATATAGATAATATGCTATATATATTGAGAGCAAAAGAATATTATATACTTGTTTGTATCTCTTCTACAAAACTAAGTATAATTTCAAGTGTCTAGGATAGTGCCTTGATATAATAAACAGTCAATAAAATTTGTTGAGTGAATAAAGTCATATCATAAAACAAAATAATTCCATAAATAAGAATATAAGAAATATAATGTATATATTATATACATAGTAAAAAAGTTATATAATTACTGGTTTATTTAACAAAATAACTTCAAATTCATATCCTATACAAACAGAGAAGTTGGCAAGCTTGACACAGTACCTTCCACACAAACACAACTGAAGCCTACAAAAACCTATTAGATATTCATGCCATGGAATCCATAACTAGTATTGTCTTAGAATAATTACAAATTTTTATGTGGCTATTTTTAAAATAGTTTAAAGAGAAGCAAAAATATCTATGATTTTTAGAAACACCCATTTATTTTACAAGCACTTATTGAGAATCGTCTATGTGTGAAACTGTGCAGAGGTCTAGGAGATTTATTATTGTAAATGGTTAACTCTCACCTCATGAAATCAATATTTATAGTCAGAAAATTCCATTTATACTTTTAAAAATATTGTAGAACAGAAGTTGAAAATGTTAATAACATTCGGCAGAATTAGAGTTCATTTTCAGCTGAGGGAAATAACACCAGCGTATTGCAGAGGTTGATTTGACACTAATCTTTGAAGAAAGCTGAAGGAATTCTTGGCACAGGGAATAGCATAAGAAGAGGCACATAGAAGGTGTTTTGTAAGAATTAGTTGCTCATTTCACCAGGTATATCAACTAAATGTAAGGGATGTATTAAGTTGTTTGGTAGATGTTATGGATCGAAGTTATATCTGAAAGTAGATTAGGACAAGATTGTGGAAGATTAAACATTAGTTTGAGAGATAAGGATTTTGTTGGCATATAGTTATGTCCTTGGATCATGTTCAATCTCTTATTATCTTAGAAGCATATAAAAAATAAGAATGTGATTATTTTGAATGATAGTTTACACAGAAGAATTTGGCATTAGGTAATATAAGATCTCCCTTTTGTTTGTGCTGTACATTTGTATACATGCACATATTTACATGTATGCCTTAACACACACAGGGGGGTTTGTCTGTCTGCATGTCTGAATAGATAAATGTGCACCACTTAATCTGGCTTTATTTGACAAAATACATTAGAGGAGAAGTCAGTGTCATGTATAGAAATTACTAATGACTTTAACAAATACTCAATAAACTCATAAAGCAAGGAAACATGAAATAAAACAGCAGTAATGAAAGGCTTCCCTGATTGCTCAGCAGTAAAGAATCTGCCTGCAATGCCAGAGATGCAGGTTCAATCCTTGGGTCAGCAAGATCCCCTGGAGAAGGAAACGGCAACCTACTCCAGTATTCTTGCCTGGGAAATCCTGTGGACAGAGGAGTTGGCAGGCTGTGGCCCATGAAGTCACGGAAGAGTCGAAGAAAACTTAGTGACTAAACAACAAACAAATGAAGGGCATATCTTTCAGAGAAACACTTGGGGGAAAACTCATAAGAATGACAACTTGTAAAATATTAATAAGAAAAGAGAAACCAAATGTCTTTTTACACTCTAACTGATGTTTGTTTATTTGTTTTACTTTTTATTGGAGTATAGTTGATTTACAATATTGTGTTGGTTTCAGGCATATGGCAAGTGAATCAGTTATGCATATACACTTAACCATTCTTTTTTAAGATTCTTTTCCCATATAGGCCAGTAAAGAGTATTAAGTTGAGTTCCCTGTGGTCTACAGTAGGTCCTTATTAGTTATCAGTTTTAGTGTATATATGTCAGTCAATCCCAATCTCCCAATTTATCCCTCCCACCCTTATGCCTTAGTAACTGTAAGTATATTTTCTACATCTGTGACTCTCCTTTCTGTTTTATAAATATATTCATTTGTGCAAAAGTCAAAGTGTTCAATTAGACCTTGATGATTAAAAAACCAAGATACTTGTAACTGATTACTTCCCTAAATGCATTCTTTATAGCACATACAATGCAAGATATAAATAGGAATTTTGTGATTATTTTCTTTTTTGTGATTGATAACTTCAAATAAACTTGGCAAATATTGTATCAAGTACCTGTTTTAGAAATGAAAAATCACAATAGCCTACTAAAACTATGACAAATTCTTGCATTAATAAATTTGTTGGTGTTTAACTCAGTATTTACCAAATTAGTTCAACTAGGTAATCCTTATTTCAAGGCCATGATCTTTCCATGATTCTATGTTGCCTCAGTACAAATTTACAGTATCATTTTCTGAAAGCATTTGCAGTAGGAAAGTAAATGCAATCTTTATTTTTTGTTATTTTTTAACTATTTAAGAATCTTGGCATATTTCAAGATCACAAAGTTATTCTCCATATTTTCTCCTAAAATTTTTTTACTGCTAGCTTTATGTTTAGTCCTATGAACCAGCTAAATAACTTTTGTATTGAGAAAGTAGAGATCAACAATAATTTTTAAATACAAATATCCAGTTAATCCCAGCATCATTTCATAAATACTTTTCTTCCCCATTGAGTTAGCTCAGGCCTTGTTCCAAAATTAATTGAAAATAACTGAGATTTTTATTGTTCTATTGATCTTTTTGTGTATTATTAAATTCTTAAAATATGCTATGGACATACTGCAGATTAACAGCAAGTTTTGAAATGTTAGTATAACTCTACCAAATGTTTTCATTTTCAAGATTATTATGAGTATTCCAGATTCTTTTCCATTTCATCTTAGAATTAGTTAATATTCCCTTGATATTTTGACTGAAATTGTATTAAAGCTAACAAATCAGAAAAGCTGACATCTTAAAAATATTAAGTGTTCTCATTTATAAAGATAACATAGCTCTCCCTTTATTTAGGTCTTATTTTATTTCTCTCTGAAGCAGTTCCTACTTTTCATAAGAGAGATCCTACACATATTTGTTAGATTTATTTCTACTTCATATATGTTGATACTATCATTAATGGAAACATTTTAAAAAGTTTATTTCTCATTGCTAGTATATAGAAATATATGCAATCATTTTTTATACCAATCTGTATCCTGTGAGCTTGCTAAATTTACTTATTACTCCAAATAATTACTCTAAGTAGATTCTGGAGGCTTCTCTGTAAACACAGGCATATTGTCTGATATTAAGTTTTTTATGCCAACTTTTGTATTTTTATTTCTTTGTCCAATTTAGCTAGGACTTCCATTACAACATTAAGCAGAAATTATGAAAACAAATTTTTTAGTAATATTCTAAATGGTAGAAGAGAAACACTAAAAATATGATTTTAGTTTTCACATATATTCTTAATGGAATTGAGAGTTCTACTCTCTTTCTTGTTGTTTGGTCAAGTCGGGTCCAACTCTTTGCAACCCCGTGGACTGCAGCATGCCAGGCTTTCCTGTCTTTCACTATCTCCTGGAGTTTACTCAAACTCATGTTCATTGAGTCCATGATGCCATCCAACCATCTCTTCCTCTGTCACCCCCTTCTTATGCTGCCCTCTGTCTTTCCCAGCAGCACACATATTTTTGATGAGATGGAGAGAGTTCTGCTGTCTTCCTAGGGTTTGATATTTGGCAAAACTAATACAATTATGTAAAGTTTAAAAATAAAATAAAATTAAAAAAATAAATAAAAGGCTTTATCATGAATGAGTGCTGCATTTGAAATATTTTTTTCTGCACTTTTTTGGACGATCTTATTATTTGTCTTGTCTATATTATATATATGGTAAGTTCCACTGATTAATTTCTGAGTGCTAAACCAGTCTTGCATTCCTGGAATATATTCCAATTGATGATCATGCTTCATATCCTTCAGCCTCCTTCATATATATGACTGGACATGATTTGCTAATACTGTCTTTAAAAATTTTGTGTTTATATTTACAAGAAATACTGGATTATTAATTCCTTTCAAGTCTTTATATCTTTTGGTGTCAAAATATAAAATAAGCTTTGAAAGGGTTTCTTTTCCTCTATTTTCTAAGTTTCTGTCCTATTTCTTCTTCAAGTAATTGATAAAATTCACTGGAATAGCTACTTAAAGAGCTATTTTAATAGCTTAGAATTTTCTTTATGGAAGTTTTGAAATGCAATTTCCTCAGTGTGTTTATGTGTTCAGTGGCTCAGTTGTGTCTGATTCTTTGCAACCCCAAGGACTGTAGCCCAACAGGCTCCTCTGTCAATGGGATTCTCCAGGCAAGAATACTGGAGTAGGTTGCCATTTCCTACTCCAAATTTCCTCAATAGAGAAAGGGATATTCAGTTTATCTTTATTACTTTACATCAGTTATGGCAATTTATGTCTTTCAGAAAATTTTCCTATTTTTTTCTAAATCATTGCATCTATTTGTATAAAATTATTCATAAAATACTATTTTGAAATATTATAAAATTTTATTGCTGGTTAATCTGTAGTATTATTTGCCTCATTCTTAATATTGTTATTTTGAATTTACCCTTCTTTGTTTTCCACAAATATGGGTAATGATATAATAATTTTATTAACCTTTTCAAATATCTTTAACTTTGTTGATTTTTAAACACTTTTTATTTTCAAATTCATTGATATTAATTTTCCTTTCTTTTAATCTTTTTAATTTTAAATAGGTTTTGTTTTCCATCTTTTAAATGTAGGAGATTAGATTATTATTTCTGTACTTCACCAATTTAAACACACCATATTTTCTCCATGTGCTGCTTAAACTGTTACATGACTTTTGGCATGGTCTGCTTTCATTAGTGTACAGTTTGAAATGACATCCAAATTCTTTGTTTTCTTCTTTGAACTGTGGATTATTTGCAAGCTTTAATCTTTAATTTCTAATTATTTGGAGGTTTTTTTTTTTTTTTTGGTTCCTAATTAATAGCTTTGTAGTAAAATAGTATACTGTACACTCTTTAATTATTTGAAGTTTATTGGGAGTTGTTTTATAGTCCACTATATGGTGATTGCTCTATGTACTAAAAAGAATATATATCTCACAGTTTGGGAAATAGTGCTTTAATATCAATTAGTTAATATAAGCTGATAATTTTATAGGTTGATTTTTTTTATGTTGCTTTCAATTATCAAAACTGTTAAAATCTCCATGCAAAAGTATAGATTATTTCTTCAATTCTTTCAATTTTTGTCTCATGTATTTCAAAATTTTGCTATTAAGTACATATATAATTGAGTTTGTTATGTCTTCTAAATGAATTGACCCCTTTTATCACTACAAAATATTTCTTTGGTGTCTGTTAATCCTCTGTCTTAATGTCTACTTTGTCTATAATTTTTTCTCATTAAGTACAGGTAGGAAATTAAAAAAAAAAAAAAACTTAAAGTGTTCCATTTTCAAGAGTGTCTGGTTTTGAGTGGAAAAATTACTTCCAGCCAAACTTGCCTCACAGCTTACTGATGTAGTAACAGTAAGGGTTCCAAAACTGAAAAGTTCTGGCAAACAAAGGGTGAGTAGGATGCCTAGGATTTTCACAGGGGCTCATTCTATTGGTGAATTCAAAACATAAGCATGGGAGTAGGTACTCAGGAAAGGAGGAAACAAGATGTCAAGGAGGAGCCAGCCCATAAAGAGGGAGCAAATAAACCTAGGTGACATCGGGAAGATCATTAATTCCATAGTACTGAGCCAGTGAGGGACTGAGGACGGACTTGAATGCTAGGGTAGAAATTGCTTATTGAAGGACTCAGTGTGCCTGCCCATCAAACACCAGATCCTGGAAGGTAGTTATTAAAGCCTTGCTTCCCGCTTCACTTCAAATTCAAGTCCATTCTCTGGGTTTCAGCTGGTGGGCTTTATTTCCCACAATGAATACTAAATAATCAAAGCATTAACTGAAAAAATTCTTATAGTAATTATAGTATTATAATAATTACTAATTATAAATTAAAATATTTGTTTAAAATTTTTCCAATTTGATTCAGTAGTTTTTTAATACTCACCCACAGTAATTGAATTAAAAACACCACCCAGACATTATTTTATGCAGAAAGGCATTTGAAAGATTACAAGATAAAAATTAAGTCAGGGTATGCATATCATATTTAAATGAGAGACTTTAAGGCATGAGTAAATAATTGAAAGCCATATTTTGAAATCTGCAACTAATAGGGACATTATAGGTCAATGTTTCACTTTACACATTGAAAAAATAATTCTGTGAGAAGCCAAAATCTAGTTTCAAACACAAATATCATTAAGGTCTAGAGTATCAATATTCTTTGTTCTACAAACTATTCGTATAAGGTCCTTGTGGAGACATCAAAACTGAAAGAAAGTAATAAAGGTTTAAAATATTTACTGATAATAGGAAAATGGAAAATATCAATGTAATACTATCCTTAACCAAGTTCCTAAATCTTCAAAGCCATCATCTTTTCAGTTATAAAAATGATCATAATTCCTAAAGGAAACATCTCTATCCTCATGTTTCCTTCTAGCTTGGGGAGAAAAAAAAGACTGATTTCAATTTGGGTGTCATTGACTCAGAGCAAAATATTCTCAAGAGTAATAGAGTAAGTGCTTAATTGTATAATGGAAAAGTGAGAAGAGAATAGCCAGAATAAATACCATTCATGTTAAACACAAAAATATTGTTCTAGGAGAATAGACATACTTGTGTGATTATATACATAGAAGGAAAAAGAGCTATTTAGGCTATGTCCTTGTTCTTCAATGTTCACTCCCAATGTAATTATTCTTACCTTTTGTACCTTAGACCATGACTCCCATGCCCTTTAATTTAAAAAGTATATGTCAAAATCTTCATTATATTAATTATTTTAATAGGGTATGGAAGGGTTACTTAATCACACACACACACAAAGACATGTAAGGGAAAAATTTTGGCAGAAAACAATTAGATTGAAATGCCAAGTTAAGCATTGCATTAGGATTGTGGCATTTAGCTCAGTTCTGTTCAGTCTCTCAGTCGTGTCCGACTCTGTGGTCCCATGGACTGAAGCACACCAGCCTTCCCTGTCCATCACCAACTCCCAGAGGTTACTCAAACTTATGTCTATCAAGTCGGTAATGCCATTTAACCACCTCATTCTCTGCCGTTGCTTTCTCCTCTTGCCATCAATCTTTCCCAGCATCAGGGTCTTTTCAACGAGTCAGTTCTTTGCATAGGTGGCCAAGTATTGGAATTTCAGGTTCAACATCAGTCCTTTCAATGAATATTCAGGATTGATTTCCTTTAGGATGGACTGGTTGGATCTCCTTGCTGTCCAAAGGAATCTCAAGAGTCTTCTCCAACACCACAGTTCAAAAGCATCAATTCTTCGGTGCTCAGCTCTCTTTATAGTCCAACTCTCACATCCATACATGACTACTGGAAAAACCATAGCCTTGACTAGACAGACCTTTGTTGGCAAAGTAATGTATCTCCTTTTTAATATGCTGTCTAGGTTGGCCATAACTTTTCTTCCAACGAGCAAGCATCTTTTAATTTCATGGCTGCAGTCACCATCTGCAGTGATTTTGGACTCCAAAAAAATAAAGTCTGCCACTGTTTCCCCATCTATTTGCCATGAAGTGATGGGACCAGATGCCATGATCTTCGTTTTCTGAAT
>NW_011495084.1:7631716-7632265 GCF_000754665.1 Bison bison bison | reverse complement strand
TTTGTTGTGATCCACACAATCAAAGGCTTTGGCATAGTCAATAAAGCAGAAATAGATGTTTTTTAGGAACTCTCGTGCTTTTTCAGTGACCCAATAGATGTTGGCAATTTGATCTCTGGTTCCTCTGCCTTTTCTAAATCCAGCTTGAACATCTGGAACTTCACAGTTCAGGTACTGTTGAAGCCTGGCTTGGAAAATTTTGAGCATTACTTTACTAGCATGTGGGAAGAGTGCAATTGTGCGGTAGTTTAAGCATTCTTTGGCATTGCCTTTCTTTGGGATTGGAATGAAAACTGACCTTTTCCAGTCCTGTGGCCACTGCTGAGTTTTCCAAATTTGCTAGCATATTGGGTGCAGCATTTTCACATCATCATCTTTTAGGATTTGAAATAGCTCAATTGGAATTCCATCACCTCCACTAGCTTTGTTCATAGTGATGCTTCGTAAGGCCCACTTGACTTTGCATTCCAGGATGTCTGGCTCTAGGTCAGTGATCACACCATCATGATTATCTGGGTCGTGAAGATCTTTTTTGTATAGTTCTTCTGT
>NW_011495084.1:7631183-7631616 GCF_000754665.1 Bison bison bison | reverse complement strand
CACTGTTTCCCCATCTATTTGCCATGAAGTGATGGGACCAGATGCCATGATCTTCGTTTTCTGAATGTTGAGTTTTAAGCCAATTTTTTCATTCTCCTCTTTCAGTTTCATCAAGAGGCACTTCAGTACCTCTTCACTTTCTGCCATAAGGGTGGTGTTATCTGCGTATCTGAGGTTATCGATATTTATTCTGGCAATCTTGATTCCAGTTTGTACTTCATCCAGCCCAGCATTTCTCATGATGTACTCTGCATACAAGTTCAATAAGCAGGGTGACAATAAACAGTCTTGTTGTACTGCTTTCCCTATTTGGAACCAGTCTGTTGTTCCATGTCGAATTCTAACTGTTGCTTCCTGACCTGCATACAGATTTCTCAAGAGGCAGGTCAGGTGGTCTGGTATTCCCATCTTTTGAAGAATTTTCCACAGTTTG
>NW_011495084.1:7621048-7631083 GCF_000754665.1 Bison bison bison | reverse complement strand
GTAAGGCCCACTTGACTTTGCATTCCAGGATGTCTGGCTCTAGGTCAGTGATCACACCTCATGATTATCTGGGTCGTGAAGATCTTTTTTGTATAGTTCTTCTGTGTATTCTTGCCACCTCTTCTTAATGTCTTCTGCTTCTGTTAGGTCCATACCATTTCTGTCCTGTATTAAGCCAATCTTTGCATGAAATGTTCCCTTGGTATCTCTAATTTTCTTGAAGAGATCTCTAGTCTTTCCCATTCTGTTGTTTTCCTCTATTTCTTTGCATTGATCACTGAGGAAGGCTTTCTTATCTCTCCTTGCTATTCTTTGCAACTCTGCATTCAAATGGGTATACCTTTCCTTTTCTCTATTGCCTTTCACTTCTCCTCTTTTCTCTGATATATTTAATGCAGTACATTAGTGTTGTATTTAGCTGAAGCTGCCCCTCTCCATTCTTTATCATATTTCATTACCTTGTTCTTACTTTTTTTTTTTTTTATGACTTGACTTAGATGTCATCTCTTCTGGGCTTTCCCTGAACACCAAGCTAGAGTCAAACTTCCTTCTGGTTGTATGCATAGCACCTTGAGATTTTCCCAATTATAACACATTTCAGAGTAAAAATAAGGCTCAGTGGTATGTCTATAATTTTTAAAACATTGTATACTCACTAAAGAGTATAGTACCTGATACACAGAAAACCACTGCTAGAAAATGGTTATGTTTTATACATCTTAAGCTTCACTGTAGAATGTTGACTCATTTCATTTTGTTTCTGTGCTGGTAATGACTAGTATCTTATAAACCCAAAAAATGCTTAAAAAGGAAATTTTAGATAAAGATGGTAGACTGGACACTTACCTCTGCTTTTTTCCCATCCTCGAACTCTAATGAAATGACAGTTTTGTCTTCATTTCAAGACACAGACTTTTAGGTCAGGGAGATTGGGAGTTGAGAACAATGCAACAATACTTTGCAAGCTGGGAAATCTCTGGGTTAGAGGTAAATAACAAACACATCAGAAAAATAAACCTGAAACTAACAATGGGGAAAGGCAAGAACTAATGTAATTGACCTCATCCTGCAGAATTCCCCAAAGTCTTAGTTATTTGAAGCACAAGATATCTCTGACTGTTGGGATAAATGATGGGGTAGGATAGAAGAAAAATTAGAAGTTATTAACACTGAGGAACTGTTAGTTCTCTGAACTGTCTGTGTTTTGAAAATAGCACCCAGTTATTTGTGGCAATGTCTTCATGTCTTTCTAATTAAGTCAGATTTTTAGTTTATTTTGAAATCCTATTTTATTAATCATCTCAATTTCCTCCAGTTTTTGTTTTCATATTTTTTAAAGTTTGATTTTTTAAATCATAATTCTGTTATAGTAGCCATCATGTCCTTGGTTTGGATTAATAACTCAGTGCATGAAACACAAAAGGCTTTATCCAGCACCAGGTGTACTTTGCTCTGAGAGAGAATATATGGCAACTGGCATTAAACAGAGATGAGACTAGGGTGAATCAAATGAAGCTTTGAGTGTTGAAGGTATGGGTACAGCAATCAACTCAGTAATCCAAACAAAGTACATTTTAATAAAATATTTTAAAATTAATGCTTAAATCTCAAGTTAACAAAATAATTTTAAAAATAAAGGCAATATAGGTATTATTGATTTTTTTTTCTTTTGTTTCAGCTCTAGTATGGTTCAGCACAGGATTGCAATAAAATGTCAGAAGGTAAATGAGAATAGTTCCCAGGAAGAAAAGCAAAGAGACAAAAAAGTGAGAACTAGAAGAGAAACATTAAGCTAATGAGTGTATTCATCTAGGAGTTCCAATATCTGAATTATTGACTTTCAAAAAAAGAGAAAAAGGATGGGGAAAAGTACTAATAAAATAACTCAGTACAGTTTTCAAAAGTTGAAAAACAATTTCCCACATTACAAGAGTCCACTAAGTACTCATTACAGTGGGTGATAATAAAAGTGAGTCCAGCCATGGTAAACTTTTAGGAGTATGAAAGTTTGTGCATGCTTTTAGGGATGAGGCAGGGCAGTAAAGTTATCAGGTTGAAAACACCAAAACCCAGAAGGGATTAGAATTTTTGAATAGCACTTATTTTCTACCAAATTCAGATGTTTCCACAAGCCACAATTTTTTTAAGGCAAAGATATAAACATATATCTACAGAAGTCTATCTACAGGTGATAAATGTTTGTGATGGAAAGAACAGAATAGTTAATGAATAAGAGCTAGGGAAGGCCCAGCTGTGCAAGTATCAAGATGTTGAAAGAAGCCAAAGGTTAATTTGGTTAAACCCAGACAGTTGGGGGACTCAACTTTCTGGTGCAGGTCCCCCAGCCTGGGAAGCCCAGTGTGGGGGTTCTGAGCCTTTGCTCCTCAGGGAAGGCCTCCAGGATTGTGGTATCTTTCCCACCTGTGGGTCACAGCACTGGGAGTGTGAGTCCTGTCCAGACTGTCTTTGCCCCTCCTGTCCATCTCAGTGTGGCTTTTAAAAAATCTTTAGTTGTGGAATATTTTTTCTGCTAGTCTTCAGGTCATTCTCAGAGATAGTTTCTCCAATTGAAGTTGTCATTTTGGTATTGATTTCAGGTAGGAGTAGGGCTTAGGCTCCCAACCAGAGATTAAGGCTGGGTCATGGTGGTGAAAGAACCAAATCCTAGCTGCCCTGGCCCTTCATCTTTGCAAAAAAGAATTTCCACAAAGACAGAAAGTAGTGAAGCAAGTAAAGTATTTGTAAAGAGGAAAAAGAGTATGATACATGGGGATAAGCACATGGACAGACTCAGAGGGAAAATCCCTGAGTTGAGCCCTTGTGGGAGTTTAAATAATTATGTCGGAGAATTTTTTTCTGATTTTCCTTTGGCCAATCATTTTGATTTGCCTGGTTCACAGTTCATTTGGTATATCTCAGGATCCTTCCATGTTTGTGCATGCATCTCTTAGCCAAAATGAATTCTACTGCAAAGGCCTCTGGGTAGAGCATCACTTGACATTGATCCCCCATTGGCTTGCAAGGAGACTTTTCTGCACGTGAATGATTGGGGAGGTCTCCTGATTTGAGGAATGAGAGATATGTGATCTGGGCAGGGCCCTGCTGCTGCTGCTAAGTCGCTTCAGTTGTGTCCGACTCTGTGCAACCCCATAGATGGCAGACCAACAGGCTCCCCCATCCCTGGGATTCTCCAGGCAGGAATACTGGAGTGGGTTGCCATTTCTTTCTCCAATGCATGAAAGTGAAAAGTGAAAGTGAAGTCGTTCAGTCGTGTCCGACTCTTAGCGACTCCATGGACTTCAGCCTACCAGGATCCTCCATCCATGGGATTTTCCAGGCAAGAGTACTGGAGTGGGGGCCATTGCCTTCTCCAGGGCAGGGCCCAACCTCCCTTAATTTTCTGCTATTCTCATCTTGGAATTTCAGTCAATAGAGAATGAATCTCCAATTGCCTTACCCTCATGGGGAAAGGGGCGACATCTGCCTCCTTCCTCAATATGTCCATGGGAGAAGACAAGTCCAGATCTTCCTACTCCCTCAAGTTGTTCTACCCTGCTACTTAGTCTAGAATTCTGTCTGCAAAGTGTCGGTCAAATGTAAGCATAGATTAAATAATTTGTTAAACACTCAAGGTCTCAAAACATTAATTTTCATGCATCATTTCTCAGAAAACTACTAAAGGATGTCGTCCACAAAAACAGTAGTGGATACCAAGAAAGAAATACACAGAGAGAGAGAGAGAAATGAGAGGTTTAAATAAGAGGAAATGGACATTCCCAGCATAATAGTGTAGGGGAAACAAGGAGAACGGCTGTGTGTCAGACACAGAACAGGCCAAATCTGAGCACAGTGGAGATCTCTGTGAAAAATTTCTCCAAAAAGAGAAAACTGATAGAATACCTGCTATGTCAGATCATTTTGAGGGAAGATTTAGACAGCTGGGGGAGAGATTCAGATGAATAAGCAATAATAACAACAAAAATAGCAGCTATAAGAAGTCCAAGCAAACTTACTGCCAGGAAAAATTAAAAAGGTAGGTTACATACAATAAGAAACATTATGTAACTGTGATGTGAATAGTATCTACATGGTCAAAATCTGGGGTTTTTTAAACCTACATTAAAATAAAATAAAATTAGGAGGAAAAAGTAGAAAGGTTGTCCATGGTTATTAGGGTAGGGAGAGGAGAAAGTGCTAAATTCTTTACTGTCCTGGTGAGTTGTTGATAGAAGGTGCCTAAAATGGAAAACAAAGCAAGAAGTAGCATCAACAGGGCAGTTACAAAAGTTAAAAGTGTTTTCAGGTTTCAGGGGGCTGATGAGGAGGAGGGGTCACTGGTAATTCTATTAGTAAAACAAAAAGTAGAAACTAATTTAATGCCAATCCTTAAACAAATATTTTGATTACTGCCGTAAAATTCACCTGTTGGACTTGTTATTAATACGTTATTTCGGTATGCTTTACAGAGTCATGCATAAACATGAATACACACCCAAATGCATAAACACTTACACTTACAATTGAGCCTGATTAAAATGTTTTCTGGGCTTCCCTGTTGGCTCACCCATAAAGAATCTGCCTACAATGCAGGAGACTCAGGTTTAATCCATGGGTGGGGAAGATCCCTTGGAGGAGGGTCTAGTAATACACTCCAGTATTCTTGCCTGGAGAATCGCATGGATAGGGGAGCTTGGTGGGCTACAGCCCATGGGATTGCAAAGAACCAGACATGACTGAAGCTACTGAGCATGCACGCAAAATGTTTTCTAAGTATTCTTTCAGGTCAGTTCAATTCAGTAGCTCAGTCCTGTCGGACTCTTTGCGACCCCATGGATCGAAGCACGCCAGGCTTCCCTGTCCATCACCAACTCCCGGAGTTTACTCAAACTCATGTCCATCAAGTTGGTGTTGCCATCCAACCATCTCATCCTCTGTCATCCCCTTATCCTCCAGCCTTCAATCTTTCCCAGCATCAGGGAAGAAGAACTAAAGTGCCTCTTGATGAAAGTGAAAGGAGAGTGAAAATGTTGGCTTAAAACTCAACATTCAGAAACTAAGATCATGGCATCCGGTCCCATCACTTCATGGCAAATAGATGGGAAAACAGTGGCAGACTTTATTTTGGGAGGCTCCAAAATCACTGCAGATGGTGATTGCAGCCAATGAGTCAGTTCTTCACATCAGGTGGCCAAAGTATTAGAGTTTCAGCTTCAACATCAGTCTTTCCAATGAATATTCAGGACTGATTTCCTTTAGGATGGACTGGTTGGATCTCCTTGCAGTCCAAGGGACTCTGAACAGTCTTCTCCAACACCACAGTTCAAAAGCATCAATTCTTCAGCACTCAGCTTTCTTTATAGTTCAACTCTCACATCCATACGTGACTACTGAAAAAAAAACATAGCTTTAACTAGATGGACCTTTGTTAGCAAAGTAATGTCTCTGCTTGTTAAAATGCTGTCTAGGTTGGTCATAACTTTCCTTCAAAGGAGTAAGTTTATTTTAATTTCATGGCTGCAATCACCATCTGCAGTGATTTTGTAGCCTCCCGAAATAAAGTCAGCCACTGTTTCCCCATCTATTTGCCATGAAGTGATGGGACCAGATGCCGTGATCTTAGTTTTCTGAATGTTGAGTTTTAAGCCAACATTTTCACTCTCCTCTTTCACTTTCATCAAGAGGCTCTTTAGTTCCTCTTTGCTTTCTGCCATAAGGGTGGTGTCATCTGCATATCTGAGGTTATTGATATTTCTCCCGGCAATCTTGATTCCAGCTTATGCTTCATCCAGTCCAGCATTTTGCATGATGTACTCTGCATATAAGTTAAATAAGCAGGGTATTAACTTAAATTTAAATTAAATTTAATTAAAAAAATAAAATTAAATAGCAGTTACTATTAACTAAATTAAAGATAATTGGATCTATAGTATCAAAATATACATGTCTGTATTTGTCTTCCTACTACAAATAAACGTGTTTGATATTGATCCAATAGCTTCAAATTGTTATTCATACTTGTGTGAGGCATCAGTGAAGCAGACAACATTCATATCAAAATAATTGATCTGCTTCTAAACATCTACTTAGGTCAGAAAAATTGACATTTATCCTATAAAACATATTAGAATAGCTGAAAAAAACTTAAAAACTCTCATCTGGAACTGAACTTGTCATTTTAATACTTCAGAGCTGAATAAAAATCATTAGGAAGTTGTTCTTTGGGGAAAATAAACAATTGTCATTATATTCATAAGACTTCCATCCAAGTGGCTCTAATAAGCCACATCTCCTGAGGATGATACAAGCCAAGTAAATATCTAGACATAAATTTGGTGCAGAGAGCAAATGTTACTGGAAAAGAGACATTGACTGTTTTCCTAATTTGTTTTGCACAAACAGGAAAAAAAAAAAAAAGAACAAACCTCATTTGTTTATGGACATGTTCCCAAAGTATTTATTTTCTTACCACTTTACATCCTAATAGAACATTTGAATTTCTATGTGGTACAGTTACTATGTTGCTCATACAATTTTCCCTTTAAAATTCACACTTAATATATTAAGTGGCATATTTGAAACATGCTCTAATTACTCCTGGATTCAGATCACATGTGTAGCAATAAAATCTACTGATGAAAGTTAAAGCAAAAATGAAATAAACATCAAAATCTAACAAAAAACACAATGTATGTAAAATAAATTTTAATCAATAGGTATCTAAAATGCACAAAAGGATGAAAAACTGTAATATAATAGACATATGTATCAGAAACCATTTCTTGATGATACCAGACACACTTATGTTTCCTAATACAATATAATGTGTTTTCTTAATATGTAGTTTAATACACAGGAGCATCAACAACTATTTTGCTTCCCATGAATACAAAAATTTGAGAGACAGCTAAAATAAAGTAGAAATATATAAGCAACCTTAGAAGAAAAATCTTTATTTTGTTGCTACTAGTGAAGATTTAATTTACTAGTTAAGAAAAGATCAATGAGTTTGTGACAATACACCTACTTTTCATTACTGTATTCAATTGAAAAGAAGTTCTGCTTCTAGTGATAAATCACCTAAAGAATAAAATTCATTGAAGTCTATTTTTATTCCTAATTTTCTTTTGATTAGTAAAGGCTTATAAAGAAGTTTTAACATTGTCTGCATTCAAAGACAGTATTTTGTCTTCTACTAATTTCTACATTTTATAACCTTGAATGATGACTAAAACTTGATTGATTCATTTAGACTAATGGGTAAGATTTAGCAGTTTACTGTAGCCTTTAATTTTAAATATAATGTTGGTATGAAAGGGATTATGGAAATCATCATTAGTTTTATTGGGATATTTTTCAGTCAAAAGGAAAAAAACATGCATATTTATTTTTAATGATTTTAATGAGTAGTATAGAAAAAAACATATTGTGACTTTTGTTTCTTTTTACTCTTATAGTTATTTTTTAATTCCTATAAAATTCCTGTGAATGATGACTTGAACTACAACATCTATAGGACAATATTATGTTTCTCTTAAAGTATAAAAGCTGAATTATCATTGTTTTACATAATTTTTTCTTTGCCTACTGTATATTAAAACTGCTTTGTTTTATGACTCTTAAAAAAAAGCTACTGGTTCTTTTCATGTTTCTACTTCTTTAAGCTTATTTTAGGAAATAGAGAAATAAAACTGTAACAAATTAACCAGTAACAGATTAACAAAATCAAGTAAAACTTCAAAATACAGATTATGATTATTTACTCTCAATTCCTGGTGGTTCAGATGGTAAAGAATCTGCCTACAATGCAGGAAAGCCAGGTTTGATCGCTGGTTTGGGAAGATTCCCTGAAGAAAGAAATGGTTACCCACTCCAGTATTCTTGCATGGAGAATTCCATGGACAGAGAAAGGTTGGCAGGCTACAGTCAATGGGTTCTCAAAGAGTTGGACACAACTGAGTGACTAAACTTTCACTACTTTCACATGAAAATTTAGAGTAAGAGGCAAGTTAACTTATGGGCTATGTACATTTAATTCTTATACTTTATCATTCCCTGATACAAAATAAAATAAATATGACAAAAAGATATATTTCCTTATTTTATACAATTCTTCAGCCACCATACCTAGGAACAAAATTTTTAGACACAAAAACATTTGGTATTTTAAAATATGTTTCATATACTTTAAATCAGAAGTGTAGTCTTTCTTCAAATGTATTCACAATGATGATATTCATAAATAATATCTATAATTAGTGAACTTTTCAAATATTTTATGCTCTGAAACTGTGATTGTCTTTGAATGGATTCCTTTATTTTCTTTATATAATTCTTTTGTACAATTTAATTTTGTGATTGGCTAATGATAACATCAAAACCAGATTTCATCTTAATTCAATAAAATACTATGGGCATAAGCAAGTTAAATATTTTAAGCCATCCTTTAATACTATCATTGATTTTTATCAAATTCTATTTTTTATTTTGAGGATACTTGCTTTAGAATATTGTGTTGGTCTCTGCCATACATCAACATGAAGCAGCCATGGGTATACATTTGTTCCTTCCCTCTTGAATCTCTTTGCCACCTCCCACCCCATTCCACCCCCTAAGTTATCACTGTCACAGAGCATCTGATTTGAGCTCCCTGCATCATACAGCAAATTTCCACTGGCTATCTATATTACATATGGTAATGTATATGTGCCTGTGCAACTCTCTCAATTCTTCCTACCCTCTCCTTCCCCTATTCTGTCCAAAGGAATAAATTAACTAAAACAAAATATTTATTATGAAAATCAGTATTTCTTTAGCTGATAAGTTATATCATCTACAGTCTAGAAAACCATGACTATGTGATTAATATGTATATAAAGATAAACATATTTATTATTTATCTAATCAGGTATAAAAATTAATGCATAAGCATATATAATTATTAAGATTTGATAACAAGATACTTTATTAAGCAATTTTTATATATCTTATCTCAATGGCATAAATATTATATTAATAATATAATTTTTTATATAGTTGCTGAAATTTTTATTCCCATATACAGATTCAGTCAGTTCAGTTCAGTCGCTCAATAATGTCTGATTCTTTGTGACCCCATGAATCGCAGCACGCCAGGCCTCCCTGTCCATCACCATCTCCCAGAGTTCAACTCAAACTCATGTCCATCAAGTCAGTGATGCCAACCAGCCATCTCATCCTCTGTCGTCCCCAATCCCTCCCAGCATCAGAGTCTTTTCCAATGAGTCAACTCTTCGCATGAGGTGGCCAAAGTACTGGAGTTTCAGTTTTAGCATCATTCCTTCCAAAGAACACCCAGGGCTGATCTCCTTTACAGATTACTAGCTATCTAATGCATGTGTTGTTCAGTCACCAAGTTGTGTCAATTTTCCTTCAGTTTCAATGTGCATGAGCTAGTTAAGAGTACCTGTTTAAAAAAAGTCCTTCCATCCAGGTTGGAGACAGTCCCTTACATTATGTATTTTTCCAGTCCTGGTTGCAGGTCATGAGGCATCTGATCTGCATCCAAAGATAGATTACTGAGATAAGCTTTAGAAACAAACTTAGGGTGGTCTTTAAGAATTCAATTAAAAAAAAAACCCAAACTCATAGGATCAATCTCCTGTCTTCATCCCTTTCCTGTCTCCTACCAGAAGTTCTCATTTGACTCAGGAGTCCTAGGCACTCTTGATCCACACATTAGCTGGGCTAGTTCCTTGTTCTGCTAATTCCTAATTCTTAAACGAATTTGGATTTATATTTTTTTAGCACTTATGCTGCCAGACACTGTTATGCTTAAAACCCAGTCTTTCCCCAGAGAGAAAGTAACATACACTTGTTATTCAATTTAACACCTTATCCTGCTTCCCTATACTAGGGTTAATTATGTCTTTTATTTTATTAGTTGGTAATAAAAACTACATTTTATTTTTGTAACTGTGTAAAGAGCCACCTGTGCTGAGTACCGAATTCCCTATACACAACAATGTTGATCTACGATTTGTGTTCAACATAAAACAT
>NW_011495084.1:7616660-7620948 GCF_000754665.1 Bison bison bison | reverse complement strand
ACCTCCATTAACAAACTGGGATTTAACATTTATTGAAACATCTTTTTCTCCCTAAAATTACCCTCATTTCTATCAAATACAACCAAATTAAGGCTAGTTTGTTTGCAAAATAGGTCTTCTGTCACTAATTTTGGCCTGATGATTTATATAACCATAATTAATCATAGAGTTTTTATTTTAGTGAACATTTATAGAGTCTCAGACTGAGCTTTTAAAATAAAACAGAGCTGGGAAACTTACTCCAAAGGCTCATCACAGATTTCACCTGACAAATCTAGGTGAATTCTTCCCTTTTAAAGGTCTCAAAAATTCCTTGAGATTTTTGTATCTGTTAGTGAGATAATCTTCCTAACTCATTTGATAAACTTACTGGAAACCTAAGAGTTTCCAATTTCTGGAGGAGTCAGATAGAAAATATAATTGTTTTGTTTATAACATATAATTTTACCAAATTATTGTCATAATTAGTTTGAGAGGAAGGTTTTCCCTACTCCCGGAAAACACAAAATTCAAACCTGTAATTTTTCAGATAGAAACCATAAAAGTTACAAGCATATCCGCTGGTTCATTCAGTCCTTTTGTTAACTTCTGTAAAGTCATCAGGTTTTCTATTACAACACCAGAACATATCAGAATGTTAAGAATTCCATATAATTCCTGCTGCTGCTGCTGCTGCCAAGTCACTTCAGTCGTGTCCAACTCTGTGTGATCCCATAGACGAAAGCCCACCAGGCTCCCCCATCCCTGGGATTCTCCAGGCAAGAACACTGGAGTGGGTTGCCATTTCCTTCTCCAATGCATGAAAGAGAAAAGTGAAAGTGAAGTCGCTCAGTCGTGTCCGACCCTCAGCGACCTCATGGACTGCAGCCTTCCAGGCTCCTCCGTCCATGGGATTTTCCAGGCAAGAATACTGGAGTGCGGTGCCATTGCCTTCTCCTATATAATTTCTAGAATAACTATATTAGTAATATTTACCGTGCATTATAACATGAGAGGATTTATTACTCATTTGATAATATTTTTCATGTAATTTAACCAACCAAATAAACACAATTAGTTTAATGTCTGTCTTTGGGATGTTTCAGGGGCCCTCTGAAGCACCCCAAAGTTATCGAGAATCAAAGGAACTTCAAAATGATTCAATTTAGGAAGTTTTGTCAAAAATACCAATTAAAAGGGTTTATAACATTTGGTCAGATTTAGTCAATGTTGATGTATATATCATTTAGCTTGTTGATATGTCACAGTGGGCTTATATATAGAAGCTCAAGGTCTAGTGGAAGTCTACTCCACCATCTTGGACCTAGTTGGCTCTAACCAGTTTTCCTAGGGCTGTGTCATTCCTGACAAAATCCACTTATATAACTAATTGTAATCCAATTTTAGGAATTTACAGGATTACAGGAATTAGGAATCCTGATCATGTATAGCTCTTTTTAGTATTTTATCATACCTTTTTTTTTTTTTTTACTGAAAATACACTTTCTACTTTCCTTTAGCAACCAAGAACTAACTTTTATATTAACATTTTGTCGATTGGTGAGCATAAATACCAGTGATAATTTCTGAAACACTTGCTTTCTTAGAACATTTTAGGATGGCACCAAGCATTCATTTATAGTCCCAAATCTCTTTAGTTTTTCTGTAAAAGGAAATAAGTATTTAGTACTAAATGTTTCAAAATTTTATTTTATTTGGAAATGATGTAACTATTCAATAGACTTCCAACACTTAGTTTAGCACAACCCAGCAAAATTCAAGTTACCCCAGTCTGGAGAGACTATTTTAGACAGATATTCCTAAAGCATAATTATCCCTAATAGAGTTTATCTAAAAGCTCATATCTCACTTACATTTTTTTTAGAAGTTTCTACACTTAAGGTAATTTCCTTGTTGACAAACTTGTAACAGATACAATTATATTTAACTTATATTACACCTAGGTACAATGAAAATATTCTACTTAATGTTAATTGCTTTAGGACATGTCTATATTAGGTCAACTAACAAACATTAATATCAGATATTTAATATTGAATATTTCTCAGTTCACATGAATATGAAATTTATCATTTAATTTAGAATTATTTGATTTGTTAGTGATTACTTTTCTTTAAGCCAATTAAATAGAGCTAATTTACAAATTAATCTCAAATATATTATCCAAAGACAAAGACATACTGAGACATATTTAGACATACACAACACAAGATCCAGCTTAATTTTCTAAGCTTGGTCATGAATTAGATATTACAATATAAAATTCACTAGTTTATAAAAACAGCTGGAATAAATAAAAATTTTAAAGGCTTTTCCCCATTTTTCCCTCACTCTCGGGAATTAGAGATGGTCTAGATAAGTGTTCCTGAGAGTTGTGGTCCCAAGGCACAGGGAAAAAAAATCAAGTTCTAAAAAAATGGCTGCAGGTCTAAACCAAATAGTGGCCAGACAAAGCAAAATGGCCATCAAAATCACAACACAGAACACAGAGTTAAAGCACACATATAAGCCTGGCAGTCCTCATCAGACACTCCCTTAAATACAAGAATACAGTCTCTCAGAAAACCTCCTATAGAGACACAGAGCTTCAGATCCAATACTAAAAGACCAAATGAAAATATCCCAGGTCTTCAAAGATTTCAAAGGGAGGAAAGGAAGCCAGGCTGAAAGAAGAAGGGGGAGAAGGCAGGGTCGGGGAGCAAAAGGGGTGGCCTTACAGACGTCTCCTGCCACCTGCAGATACCCAAGCGTTACGGGACTTTACCCTAGGCCTCCAGGGGGGACTAGAACTCGGGCCTACCAGAAATCACACCAGAACAGAACCAGAATTCGAGTTCTTTTCCAAGAGGAGGTGATCAGTCTCTAATCCTTAGCTCAGGCTTAGGCCCTTTGTCCAGATTCCAGCGTCTAGGACCAGGGGACTAGAAAAAAGGGGAAGGATAGGAAGGGTTAAGGAGAGGAAAGAGAGAGGGAAGCGGAGAGAGGTCAATAAAGAATCTTGTTCCTTACCGAGTCGGGGCACTCTGGCCAGTTGTCCATGTCAGGATGAGACCAGGGACAGGAGGGTCCCAGTTGCGGCTGCTGGGTCTGATCCCTGAGTACCCCAAGTGGTCAGGATGTCAGTCGCAGTGAAGAGGAGTCCCCGCCAGAGTCACAGGAAGTCCCCTTCCTTTGTTGCAGGAAGGGGAACTCCTTCCAGGGCCCCAAATGGCTCTTGTCTAACACTTGGAAATGAATTGTCTGAGGAGATACATGTGCTGACAAAGCAAGAAGTTTTATTGGGAAAGGGCACCCCGGTGGAGAGCAGTAGGGTAAGGGAACCCAGGAGAACAGCTCTACCACAGGGCAGAGTTTTCTGGGTTTTATGGTGATGGGATTAGTTTCAGGGTTTCTTTAGCCAATCATTCTGAGTCCTTCCTGGTGGTGCTCCCCTTGTTCAGCCAAGATGGATGCCAGAGAGAAGGATTCTGGGAGGTGGTCAGACATGTGGTATCTCCTTTTGACCTTTCCTGAACTCTTCCAGTTGGTGGTGGCTTATTTGTTCAGTGTTCCTTACCAAGACCTCCTGTCTAAAACAACTCATGCAAACGGTTATTATGGTGCCTGGCCAGGGTGGGCGGTTTCAATCAGTGTGCTTTTCCTAATAGGAGGAACAAAGGGAATGGATGTGAAGAAGTAGGGTATACATTGAGAACTCTGTCAGGCATTTTTTACTTACATAGTTTTATTTTATAAGAATGTTCTGTAAACCAGCATCTTTCCTTGCTTGCTATCACTATCTATTTATCTATCTATAAGTGAATTTTCTAGGGAAAAAACACATACAATTTTTGAAGATTTGATAGATGATGAAATTGGGAAAGTTAAGTTTCCATCAGTTTTATTATTTTCTAAATTTTTACCTTAAATTTTTATTAATATAAACAATTTTAATATTGTATCCATTTTATGTAGGGTTTCATTGAGACCTTTTAAAATTCCACAAATTATTCTCTTTCTGCTTCCTGTCAATAAATATGCATATGACTAAGTGTTATTATATAGTTAACATGCAAGATAACCTCCATGAGAATATTTCTGTGGGCTTTATTAAGTTTTTCAAATCACTCTAAAATTATACTACGCATGGTACCTCATGTGTTGTTGAATTTTACAATAGCATTTAGGAGAGAAAGTCAATAAAAATGAGCAATGTTTCTGAAGAATTTATAATCTTTTAAATAATTACTTGAAAAATGAATAAAATCTGGAATTAACACCCCTCCCCCTTCTGACTATGTACACAGAA
>NW_011495084.1:7599636-7616560 GCF_000754665.1 Bison bison bison | reverse complement strand
TGTACACAGAAACTGAAGTCAGCAATATTGTAAATTCGACGTACTTACAAACTCATTCTAAAGTACCTTATCTCACACTACTGCAATTTTAAAGTCTTAAAAACAGATGCACTATGACTCCTATTTGAGCACATTCCTGTGCTACCAAAAATGAGGGGAGGTAGTGTCTGGAGACAGAGAAGGCGATAGCATCCCACTCCAGTACTCTTGCCTGGAAAATCCCATGGATGGAGGAAGCTGGTAGGCTGCAGCCCATGGGGTCACGAACAGTCGGACACTACTGAGTGACTTCACCTTCACTTTTCACTTTCATGCATTGGAGAAGGAAATGGCAAGCCACTCCAGTGTTCTTGCCTGGAGAATCCCAGGGACAGGGGAGCCTGGTGGGCTGCCATCTATGGGGTTGCACAGAGTCGGACACTGAAGTGACTTAGCTTCAGCAGTGTCTGGAGAATCTTCTCTCTGATTTTCAAGTCAAAGCAAATGAAATGACTTTCCTACTGATCACTTCCACTGAATTTCAACAAAGCAGCAATACTGAAAGCTCTAATAGCAGGAGCTCTAATAAAAATAAATTTAAAAGAACCTCTAAATTCTTTTTTTCTAAACAAATTCAATATAATACTAATCTTGCTTTCATCTCTTAAAAAAATAAAGACAAGAAAAAGATAAAAGATGTTAAGATGATGACTCTAAAAAAAAGGAGTACTAACCATGTCAGTTCAGAGTTTTAAAGCTTTTATTTAAAGTTTTAAAATAGAGAAACATGTGCTCCCCAGTGCACTAGCCCCAAGCATCCAGTATCGTGCATTGAACCTGGACTGGCATCTCGTTTCATACATGATATTTTACATGTTTCAATTCATTTTGATATTTGGCAAAACTAATACAATTATGTAAAGTTTAAAAATAAAATAAAATTTAAAAAAAAAGAATAGAGAAACATGTAAAGAGCTGTCTGATCTCAAAAGCAAAAATTAATAATATGTTTCAAAAGAACATAATAGTACTTGAATAAATATAATTTATAAAAGCTATTTCAAACATTTCATTAAAATATTCATCTAGGAACTTCCTGGTGGTCCTGTGGTTAAGAGACTCCATGCTACCAGTGCAGGGGGCTTTGGTTTGAACCTAGTTAGGGAGTCAAGATCCCACTTGTGGCAATGTGAAACCAAAAATTAAAAACAAAACAAAATTAACATATATACAAATAGAAGTGCAAAAAAAGGAGAGTAACTATATCATTTAAAATATTTTTTAAAATATTAATATACTAAGGTTTCAATGATGTCTCCCAATTTTCTCCTTAACTTTTATAATTAAAAAAAAAAAATCCAAGCTGTCAAGATACTTGCTAAAACTTTATAAAAGTCAAATTAAAAATTTTACTTTGTCTGAAATTTATTTTTTTTAATTCTTTTATTTGCATCCAAGAGAAAATTATCTTTTTTATGTCATAGAAAATCTCAAATTAAATCAAAATTAGGACCTGAAAGAACAAGAATATGAATGTTGTATTTTAGGCACAGGATATTGTAGTCTTTAGAAAGCACACTTTAGATAATTAGGTATTCAAATAATTTAATTGATTTGATGTTAGTTATTTATTATTTATTACAAAATGATGAATGGCTGAGCTCCATCCCCAAAAGAGCATATTTGAACTCTTGCTAATAACCACAATCAGAGAAATCATATTTTAAAAAATTGAAAAAAACTCATGCATGTAGAAATTGCACTTTAGATCAAAATGTCTACAAAGAAGCTGAAATGGCCTTGTATTTTAAAATAAAAAATATCACATTATTTTTTCTATTCTTTAAATTGTCAAATTTTTAAAACAATTTTTACACAAAGCTTTTAGAGACTGTTGAAAAGCAAAACATACAGATGGATACCTTAAGACTCTTTTATTATTAAGGAAAATTATAGTATATCTTGGAGAATTTAAAACATATAGAATTAATATTAAAATGTATCTAGGTTTTAAAAATATCTATAAAAATTGTTGACCTAAAACAAACTACCAGGTATTTTTCCAGCAAGGATGGGCTTATTTGGGACCATCAGAGAATTATAATTTGGGGTCTGCAACCATGATGAACCACATACAGGTCCTCTGACAGCTCCACTGAATGAGAACACTTTATAAAAGAGGGAAAGAAAGCTGAGAGGACTGTGGTCAGCAAGGTGTCCTTAGTTTTTCATTGGCTGAGTCTTGCTGGGACAGAAGAGGACTCTTCTTGCTGTTGGCCTCTGCTGTCACTGCAGAGCATGAGAGCTTCCTCTTCTAGTCTCTTCACTCTATTTAATTGAAGTTTCTGTTTATTAATTTTTCACAAGTTTTCTAGTTACAATGCCTTTTTCCACCTCAGTGCCAAGAGGGACATTTCCTGGATGTAGTGTTTCATGTTCAAGGAAAAGCGCACAGAATGGAAACTTATTGAATCTCATATGAGAAACTAGGAGGGCTAGTAGGAAGAACTCTCAGCACTTTTAAATCTAAACTCCTTCCATTTTATGTGGATCATAGACATCAGAGATCGTCTGAAGTGTTTTGTCATTATTAAAGATTTGAAAGCAAACTTCCAACAGGGCTGGACTGGAAAACTTTGGAAAGCTGTCTCCTCAGATGTCACCTTCTCCAATTCTGGGAAATATCTCCTTTTAGGTCTCCAGATGGTGTATGGGTCTAGTCAACGTTCGGCACTTTTTTAGATGTGTCACCTGAATCCAAAAGTCTGTTCCCTGGCCTTTGGTGGCACAAGATTTAGAAATACTTGATAGGGGCTTTTCTAGTGAGATTGAAGAGAGTTCTTCTTGAGGTATCTTTTCCAATAGGCAATATCTCCAGGCTGTAAGGTATAATGTTTAAAGTCTTCACTTCCCAAAAGTGTACTGTGTTAAGATAGCCCTACCAAAACATTGTTATTTTTGATCAAGAAATTAGACCTTTGCAATACAGGAGGATCTCTTCTTTTATCAGTTTTGGATAAAAGGAAGCAGAATCCAAGTGCTTTCAGTGTCCTGTGACTATCTCAAAGGGTGAGAGTTTACGAGTTCCCAAAGGGATGGATGTGAGATTTAGAAGGATCAACAACAGTGCTTTTGATCAAACTATTTGAAGAACCTCTATAAACTTTTCCAAATGAGTCTTAATAATGCCGTTACTGTGTTTGACTAAACCAGAGGATTGAATATAATAAGTGCAGTGAAAGTATTGTAAAACCAAACAGTGATGACTTCTAAAAGTAACCTGGCCAGTAATATGGGTTTATTGATCAATGTGAGGTTCATGAGGCATTTCCCAAATTGGTGTGCTATTTTCCAAAAGGGCTTTAGCCACAGAAGAGGGAGTGGCCTGTCTGCAATGGAAGGCTTCAGTCTAGTGGGAAAACATAGAGACCATGACTAAAACATAGTTTATTTATGATATGGTGTAAGACATATGAAATCTATTTGTCAGACCTCCAGTGGTCTATTAAGCAGCTTAAAATGTCCAGGAAAAGTGCAAAAATAGACTTCCATGCGTTTTACTTCTGACAACTGAAACAAGTGAAGTATGCACTTTTCACTGCCTAATGGTTAATGTTTCCCTGCCAATGTTGATTCATGAATGTTATCATTTTGTTAGAAGATCAGTGACTTAATGCACCTACAATAGAAAGGAATATAAATTTTATAGTCTTCATTAAGACTAAGCTGTTATTTGGTCCAAACCAGAGATTTCTCGTCAGCACTTATTGAGTTTCCAATCTTGTTTTTCCTTTTGTGAGGCCAGTTGTTGGGTTTCTCTACCCAATTTTAAATTATCATTTGGGTCAATATTCCTTTGGACCATAAAGAAGTTTTGGCTGCTGTAAGCTTCTTTAAGGGCCGCATTTTTTACAAAAAATATCAGCAAGGTGCCTTCCCTTAGCTTCCAGATAGTCAAGTTTAGCATGTTCCAGAATCTTAAAAATAGCTAAAGTGGTGGGTAAAAGTGTTGCATCCAATAATTACTGAATACTTAATTTTATTTATTACTGATAGTCAGGAAGCTATGTATCGACCGCAGCATCCCAAAATCATGAGCTACTCCAAAAGTGTATCTACCATCAGTATAAATACTGGCAGTTTTATGCTTTTATAAGTACAAGCCTGTGTAAGAAGGTATCATTCAGCTTGTTGGACTGAAATAGCCATAGATAAAGATACAACCTCAATAACATCAAAAAGAGTTGCAATCATACTCAGAACATTGTCACCTTTTAAATAAGCACTATCAGTGAACCATACAAGGCAGCGTTACATAGAGAAATTTCTTGCAGATCATCACAAGGAGTCAAGAGGTGGTCTGTGAACATCAAACAGTTACGAGAGACTTCTTTGGTGATAGAAGGAAGAAAAGTAGCAGGATTAAGGTTAATAACAATGTAGAAGAGTTACATGATGGGCAGTTAAGAGAAAGACTTCATAGAGTGAGGTAGGTGAGGTGAGGTAGCAGACCGAGAAACACTGTGTGATGAGTCAAGGGTGCTCCTACTCTGTGGTGCACAAAAAGGTTTAAAGAGGATCCCACAATGATTCTCTTAGCAATCTTAACCAAGAAAGCAGTGCTAGTGTTGGCTCTAAGGCAGGGGGACTGCCCTGGAGCCACAGGGCACAGTTGCTGGCTATAATACCCTGTGTGGGTCCTTGGTGGTCACTGTGTTCTTGGGTGAGTACCCCAAGGGAATTCCTTTTCTTTTCATATGCATGAAGGAAAAAAAGGAATCTGATCATTGGGATGCCCAAGGGCAGGTGAGTTCATCAAAACTCTAGTGAAGCCATGAAAATTATATTATCTGGTTCTTATGGTAAAACTCGTTTGGTTGTTATTGCCTAGTAAAACATACAGAGATTGGGCCACAAGAGAAAATTTGGAATCTAATTTCAACAATAATTAACTAGGCTGAGAAAACCTCATGGTTAGTGCTTAGCTTTGGGTTTCAGGAAATTTAGACCACTATCTATCTGAATTTAGGCTTAGGCTTTGTTCTCATATTAGATGCCCTAAACATCAAACCTAGGTTTGGGCCAGCTGCAATTTTTCTTTGGTGAACTTCTGTTCCTTTAAGGCTAAAAACAAGTGGATGCTGTCAAATCATCCACATATTGCAGCAAAGTAGAACCTCTAGGGAATGTTATATCATCCATAGCAGCCTTTAGGATTTGCAGGAAATAAGGGCTCTCAAAAAAAAAAAGAACCCTGAAGCATTACTGTCCAGTTGAATTGTTTCCTCCCAAATGAAGGCAAAAAGTTTCTGTTTAGCTTCATCAACTAGAATACTAAAGAATGCACTGTGTAAATTAATCATAGTAAAAAATTTGTTTCCTGTGGGAATGGATGTTAACAAAGGTATGGGAGTTCAGTTCAGTTGCTCAGTCGTGTCCGACTCTTTGCAACTCCATGAATCACAGCATGCCAGGCCTCCCTGTCCATCACCAACTCCCGGAGTTCAACCAAACTCATGTGCATCAAGTTGGTGGTGCCATCCAGCCATCTCATCCTCTTCCATCCTCTTTTCCTCCTGCCCTCAATCCCTCCCAGCATCAAGGTCTTTTCCAATGAATCAACTCTTCTCATGAGATGGCCAAAGTACTGGAGTTTCAGCCTCAGCATCAGTCCTTCCAATGAACACCCAGGACTGGTCTTTAGGATGAACTGGTTGGATCTCCTTGCAGTCCAAGGGACTCTCAAGAGTCTTCTCCTAACCACTGTTAGGAACAACAAGTTTTGAGGGATAGGAGTGTTTTTTATTGTTCGGACATTCTGGGCAAACTTTCGCCCTTGGCCTTTAAGTTTTCTTACTGGTAAAATGAGTGTTACAGGAGATAGCACAAAGCATTATGATGCCTTTATAATCTGTTATGGGCTTTATGCCTTGAAAGGCTTTTTATATGAGACTGCTTAATTCTGGGAAGCAGTTTCAAGGAGTCTTTTGAAATTTGATGGGAGATGTACATTGAATTTTGCCGATATCAGTTGAAGATTTTGTCCATAAGGAAGGTGGTTGCTAATTCAGTAGAAGCAAGACCAAAGGCTTTTTCAGCTAGTTTCTTTTCCAAAGGCTGAACTGCACAGTTTCAGTGAAAGCAGCCCCTGTTCTTCTTCTTCTTCCTTTTTTTTGGTAGCCCCTGTTCTTGAAAGAATGGGACAAAGCCTAACCAGCTTCAATTGAAAGAATCTTATCTCAAAATTAGACCAAAGTGCCAAACAAGTACTTGCCTCCAGAACAAGGCATTAAACAGAAAGAACAAAGTCTTAAAACAGATCTGGAATAAAGTCTGGAGAGCTTCAAGTACAAGGAGGTTGTGAGCTCAAATTCAGAAATAAAATGTGCCTTCAATCCCTGGGCTCAGCAAGAAAAGCAGCGAGGGGAAACAGGCTCAAGTATTGGTGCTGCATGTTTGCTCACCAGCCCTGGAACCTTTGGGAGTCTTCTCTGGTCCTCATACAGGCCCCCAAAATGTTGACCTACAACAAATTTCCAGACATTTCTCCAGCAAAGATGGTTTTTTTCAGGATCATCAGAGAAGTGGAGTTTGGGGTTTTCAAACGTTGAACCTTGTTCAAGTTCTCTCCCTACCTCCCCTGATGGCAAGGGAAGAACATTTTTATAGAAGGGGAAAGGAAGTTGAGAGGGCAATAGTAAACAAAGTCAGTGGCTTTGTTTCATTGAGGGAGTCCCTGCCAGGAAAGAAATATCTTCCTTCTTCCTGTTGAGTTTTGCTGTCATCACATGACATGCGAGCTCCCCCTTCTGGCCTCTCAATTCTATTTGCTTGAGATTTCTGTCTATTATTATTATTATTTACAAAATATTTACACTTTTAGAATGTCAAATTAGAAGAGTTTTCTCTTATTCCTTGGAAATCCTCTATTTGATTTTATATATCTTATCAGTTGAGGAACAAAAATAGGATTAAATGATGCACATTATTTAGGTGATAGATTTTGATCCAGTAAAGAAAATGATATGGTAATAATTAGAGCTAAATAAAAATCTAAATTTCACTTTATGATGTCATGAATTTTATTCACAAAGAAGGGACTTTACTACATGATTGAACTAATGCAATCAGATTTGCATTATAATCGGATAAGTTGAGCATCGTGGAGAATAACTTGGTATATAGAGGAGATGATAGAAAAATCATGTAGGGGTTGTAGTAACAGGTTTTTCCTTGACAGTTATACGTGTGAGGTACAAAGGAGTGGGTTAAAAAAATACACTTAACGTGAGTTTTCTAAGAGGAGTAGGCATTACATCTTGAAAAACAGGGATTGGGTGATAGAAGTTGAAATTCCAGGCAAAATGGAAAGAATAGCAAAAAGCACATGGAAATCACGTCTTTATCACTAACTAATGCTTTCTGGCTAAGGTGTAAGACCACAGTGGTAAAGGTCAGAGATAAAACTAGCAGTCTTATCTCTTAAGAGTGATAAACAGCAGCAGCATAAAAACCATTAATAACAGGAACCTGGAGTGATTCTGAACGGTGAATATAACAGAGGAATTTTGTACGAATGTGGAAGATGTACATTATGATGTTGTGATGAATGTGAGAGGAAATGTATTGCATTTTACAAAAAAATATTATATAATTTACTATAGTGTAATATAATGTAATATAGTCAATATTTTTTGTTGGCTTCTTAGATCTAGAAGCTCTCATTTAATCCAATTATATAGTAAACTCATGGTACAAAAGAATATAATATAGAAAGAAAACCTATATACTTAATTTATACAGTCTAGAAATTGGGCTTAATATGAGTATGTGTGTGTGTGTGTCTGTGTATCTGTGTGTCTGCGTCCGTGCTCTCTCAGTGTCTTCAACTCTCTGAGGCCCCATGGACTATAGCCTGCCAAGCTCCTCTGCCCATGGAGTTTTCCAGACAAGAATACTGGAGTGGGTTGCCATTTCCTATGCTAAGGGTATGTTTCAGCAATTAGGGGGTCCAAGAGTGAATGGGCTGGCCAGTACCAGCACCAGCCGGTCCAGGGGACCAGCTTGCGTATAAGATGCTATGAGACATCAGGGCAATGATGTCATCCGGCTGTGTTATGGTTGCTCCCTGAAGCAAAGACAGTGCTGTTTAGTATTATTTCATTCTGTGAAAAGTATTGGAAAAGAAAGTTCAGGCTAACCAGAAGGATTCAACATTATCTTTTTCTCTGAGGGGTGAATTTGAACTGCGTATGGACAATAAGAAAATTCTCATAAAATACATTACATTATTTCATGTTACCCAGGGAAAGCTAAACCAAATAAATCTTTCCTCACAGAACCAATTTCTCCTTCATAACTTGTTTATATAGTTCTAGGTTCATTTTTCCTTTGATTTCTCTAAGAGGTTTTCAGTGAAAGTATCTTCAATGGAAATTTAATATAGGGCTTTATTTTGCCTGGAGTTAAGTTAAATTTGTTGTTTTATTTCTAAAAGCTGAACATAAGATGTACACAGAGAAAGAAAATGGAACTTACGAAATTTATTATTACAAAATGCAGTTAAATATATTTTAAAAAAATAATTTGGTTGTGGCATCTAGTAGCAGTTATTTGAAAATATAGCTGTAAAAAGGCATGTTAAACTATAAAATGTCAGATTGCTATGTCTCTTACATATATGAAACACTCCTCAATTATCTTGTTGAAAATTCACTCCTTGACAAGGTGGTTTATTCCAGTGTTATTCATTAGAAAAGACATACATATTTTCAGCCAAAGTTGAATTATATCCCACACTCCAACTTCTCATATCCTAATTCCTCAGGAAAAAAATGTTCATATTGTCATCAGCTTAATATATATGGGCTTCCGTGGTAGCTCAGCTGGTAAATAATCCACTTGCAATGCAGGAGACCCTGGCTCAATCCCTGTGTCAGGAAGATCCCCTGGAAAAGGGATAGGGTACGCACTCCAGTATTCTTGCCTGGAAAACTCCATGGACAGAGGAACCTGACAGGCTACATGGGATTGCAAAGAGTCGGACATGACTGAGCAACTTTCACTTCAGTAACATATATGTAGTGTGCACGTGTGTATGTGTGCGTGTGTGTCACACGCGCACACGTGCAGATGCTCAGTTGTGTCCACCTCTTTGCAGCCCCATGGACTGTAACCTGTCAGACTCTTCTGTCCATGGAATTTTGAGGCAAGAATCCTGAGTGGGTTACCATTGTCTACTCTAGGAATCTGCCTGACCAAATGGATGGTCAAACCAACACCTCTTGTGTCTCCTGCATTGGCAGGCAGATTCCTTACCACTCGTGCAACCTGGATATATGCCTAACATCAAACCTACCATCCCAGGCATACTTTCTTCCACACTCAACCCCATTCCCCAGAAGAAAGAACTCTACCCTACACTTGTTTGTTATTCTTTTCCCTGACATATTCAAGTCCTCTAATAAAATGCATATCTATGTTGCATTTTTATCATTTTTCAGATAACACCTGCCTTTATTCCACCAGGGATTTATACCAATCCCAGAAATTTAGATTCTCATTCTCATTTCTTGTTTCTTCAACTACTGTTATTGTCTTTTGATTCTCCTCTTTACAATGATATTCCCTTCCTTTCTTCAGCTCTCCCTTCCCCTCAGTCTCACAATCTCTGCTATCTATAGCTACATTTTTGCTTTGCTTATATTGATAGCATTTAAATACTCTTTTAAGACTGTTCCCATCTACTATCCCTTGCAAAAAGATTGATTATAACATTGAAAATTAATACACAAATTAGCTTTGTGCAATTTGCTTACTGTAGTAAATGACCATTTCATTTTTCTTTCTGTACAGCTGTGCTTTTCTTGAATTTGCTTTCTGTTTTTCTCTCTCTTTTTAACACATTGTACATGTGTTTGATGTTTCAGCTCAAACTTTTTATTTTTTAATTCCACATGCTTTTACTTTAGGGCCCCTCATCCTCCTGTTCCAATCCAGGATAGATATTTCTATGCCTGATGCACAAGTGATAATGTATAAATTCCCTTTCTTTATTTCCTATTTTTGAAGCTACTCTCCCTTAGGTTACATCTTTTTTTTTTTTTTGAATGTACCCTTTACTCAAGTTCAGTCCCCTGGAAGGCAAATTCTGAGATATAGATTAGAATGTAAGAGGTTTTTTAGAGTGTTCTCAACACCTACAAAATAAAAGGAAACAGAAAGGAGAAATTGAGTGAAAATACAATTTTACTGAAGGTTCTGATGGGATGATCCTTCAGGAATTTGTATCTCTAACCCCTACTTCCATTTCGCTCTTTGTTTTTAACTGTCTGATGAGTTTCTTCCTGTGTTTATTTACATAGTTCTGATTTGCCACTAGAACCTTTAACACATTAATCACTATGAATTGCCTAAGTATATTTTTTGTGTTTACTCTATTTGTCTGAGCATGTTTTTGTGTCCTTTTTTGTGTGTTATTTGGGGGACTCTGAGCTTTTCAATCTGTGGATTGATATTTTTATTGAAATTTGGGAAAATATTATTTCTACAATTTTTGCCCCAATTCTATCAATGTTAAATGGCTGGACTTTGTCCCATGAGTCTCTGAATATCGGTTTCACTCTATTTTTCATTTGGAATGTTTCCATTTCCAGGGCTTTGTGCACACTGATTTTATTCTTTGTGGTTTCTAATCTGATGTTAAAGCCACCATATATATGAAAGAAATGAAAGTGTGACTTGCTCAGTCGTGTCTGTTAGCTCACTAGGCTTCTCTGTCCATGGGCTTCACCAGACAAGAATATTGGAGTTGGTTGCTATTTCCTCCTGCAGGGTATCTTCCCAATGCAGGGGTCAAACCTGGGTCTCCTGGGTCTCCTGAATTGTAGGTAGATTTTTTACTGCATGTATATCCCATGTGTGTATACACACACTCATACATACACACCCACACACATATATAAAACATGTATTGGGTGTTAAATTGATTAATTATTCCTTTAGTCTTGAAATCTGATTCTAATTATTGAGTTTTCTTCTGGCCTACCAGAGTCATATTTTCCTGTTTCTTCTAGTAACTCCATGATTGCATGATATATATTTTGATCCACTACTTTTTTCCTTATGTTTTGCTTCAAGGTGTTGAAGTTTGTATCAGGGAGTTCATTTATTTTAAAATCAGCTTGATGCTTTCAAAGCTTATTTTTAAAATTTCCTAGTGTGTCTAAGCAGTAGTCTTTACTTTAGAAATAGTGTAACTCCTGTCTTAAGGTGTATTCTTTCCTATATTTTTATTGAATGTCCTAATAATAGTCAGTTTGGATCCTAAACACCTCCCAGTCCTGTGTCACCTAAGAGAGTTGCTCAGTTTCTTGTCCTCAGTTGTTATTTTCCAAAGTAGTTGTTCTTTATCTCTGAGCATCTCAAGTGCAGAATTCTAGAGCTTTTTAACTATATAGATATTTCATGTGTGATAATTTATCTTCAGCTTCCCTGAATTCTGATTTGTTTTCCAAACTTAACAAGGCTGCCATATTTATTTTGATCCCTTTCTTATGCCACATTCTTGGTTGGACTTCCAGGCAGAAAGAACACACAGAGAAGTCAATTCATTTATTATTTTATTTTCTCAGGGATCAAAAAATGAACGAACTCCATTAAACAAATGTTTGAAAACTATTGTTTTATATATTACATGGTGTTTTATTTACTGAGTATAAACTGAGCTATTTACTGAGTAGGGCTGGACTTAGTGAACATTTTGACTTACTTCTAGTTATTGGCAATTTCAAATAAAAATGTATGTGAATTCATGTGCACATCTTTCTGCAGACATATACTTTCATTTCTTTTAAGTAAATTCTTAGGAATAGAATGGCTGAATTAAAAGACAGGTAGGTGTATGTTTAAAGTTTTAAGAAACTTCCAATAGTTTCACAAAATGTGTGAGAGTCTTCCAGTGTTGCCATATCCCACTCCACGCCTGGTATGATCTTTTCTTTGCTTTCTGTTTTCTACTTTCCTTCTTTCCTCCCTTCCTTTCCTTCATCCCTCCTTTCTTTCATAGTTTAAAAAAAAAAAGCACACACACATAACATGAGATCTCCCCTCTTGACAAAATTTTAAGTGTACAGTACAGTACTGTTAACTCTCAGGACAATATGTGCAAGAGCTCTCTAGAAGCCTTTTATTTTTCATGATAGAAACAAAGATGTAAGTTTCAGTCCTGCAAGGTGGACTTTCTTTTTAAATTTAGAAATTTTACTAGCTGTGCAGTTGCTATGGGTTGAATTGTGTTCCCTGAAAATGTACATGTTAAAACCCTAATCAATGTGATGCTCCTTGAAGATGGATACTTTGGAAAATAATTCGATTTAGTTGGAGTCCTAAGGGTGGGGCCCTCATGATTATAATTAAGTATAAAGACTGTATAGTTTTGTTGCCATTGCAAATGGAGTTTTATAGATGGCTTTATAATACTTACTAAATTTATCTTTTGATGTCAACTAAGAAATTCTTCCTTGAGAGTTTTCCAGGTATGTTTACTTATCATTTCTTTTAAAGTGCTATTCAGTGATATCAATGAAATGGTTATATTTTTATTGGAATGTTTTAAAATTGCCTTCTTAAATATCAAAGTCTGATGCCATTTAAGCTGGCTTCTTGACTATCAGGAATTCTAGAAGACAAGTATTATCTTTCTCAAACTTTTTCAGAGTTTTAAATCTTGTCATCTCTCTGTTGAATATTTACTTTATAATTTCCAAGGATATCACATCATTATTGGATAGCTCTTGTTGCTGGTGAAAGAAGAGAGAGTAAAGAGAGAAAAAAATGTTAAGATATTCATTAATATTCTTTATAAGCCAATAGCTTGAAAACAAAATAACTATACTTTTTCTTATTTTTTGAATCAGGCAGACTTTGGAAGATTTTATGAATTCAAATACAGTGGTTTTCACATAATGGAGATCAAATGGCGTTAGATTTAGTATTTTTCACTGATTTCAACTGTAGGTTTCTTATTCTATTTCTATGTCTCTCTTCTTTATCTTCTATTTTTATCAGCTCTACTCTGTGCTGTTAAATCGTCCTACAAACTTCATTCTTTTGTGCTAAGCTTTAAATGGTCTCTACAAGAAACAGAGAGTGAATGGAGTCAAAGGATAGAAAAAGATAATGTGAGAAATCTGACGGGGTGGCACTATATTGCTTCCTGAAATAATAAATATAGGAAATGTTTGTCCCTTTCCAGTGAACACAGAGCAAGAAAACATAGGCCTACATGAGAACAACCACGGTTTGGTTTAATTCATTGAAGCAGAAGTGATTTATTTAGTTACTTCAACTGGAATTAATTCCAAATACTACTTTGGTCCCTATAATTTCAACAATGATTTAAACTTGTTTCACACTTGTGCATCCCATTTCACGGTGCTGGCTCTTCTTCCATATATATTGTAGATCATTTGGAAAATGTTTTTAGAAACACATAAGCTTTCCCTTTTTGTTTCTAGCATTTATCACCAACCAAATTATTATTTCTAATAATCTTGGTCATTAGGGCCCAGTTATCTTTATCATTTTAGTTTCCTTGCTAAGATGTAATTTAGTTAACCTACTCACATGCAAATATTGAGTAAATTATATTAATAAAACCATATTGCCCCATCTTTCCAAATTAGCTCTGTTCTTTATTGATTGCATAGTTTTTGTAAGTTCATGAAAGACTAATTAATTTTTTTTCTCCTGGATTTTCTCATTTATAAAAATGTGATTTGTTCTGCTTTTGGTTAAATGCCTTAGAGGTCTTATGCTGCCTTCTGTTAATCATTACTTGTCTACACTTGAGTTACAGCATATACTACAACTATTAGAAAATGATTTACATGATATCTTTTAGTAAGCAGATTGTGATACTTATGGCTAAAGTCACAGATTTCATGATCTTGAAAAGAGGACCATGAAATTTTAATAGCAGTACAATTTGTCTCTGTACAACTTGTTTTTCCACAGTTCTGACCTAAGCTGTGAGATTTCATTATAAGTCTACATGAGTTAGGTGCTGCATCTGTAAATACCCTCCATAATTTCTCAGAGACTATTTAGAGGAAATCAGTAAGAAATTATAGCTTATTTGGAACTTAATTTTATTATACTTAAAATTGCTGTTATTTCATAAATATTGTTTACCTCATAATAGAAGCGAAGAAGATATCCAGTGTTATGTTTCACTAATTGTGGATTATCATAGACATTAGCCATTACTCTAAATCTATTCAAGCATGCCGATTAAATTAATATAGAACCACATTCTTATATATCAAAACAATCAAGGAAATTCTCAATATCTAAGAAAAAATATGGCGTGTGAAAGACTCTAAATACTTTGCTTGGAACCAAGGGGTTCCAACCCCCATGGATTAACTTTAGATTTGCCCCTAAAGGACACTCTTTGCCATCTCAACTCTTCCACATAATGATAGTTGATGGGCTTATCCAGGTTCAGTGGACATAGCTTTAGAAATACTATAAATAACTTGTGATCATTCCAACTAGAATTACAGATTCTTTGTACTTCATGTAAAATGAGTTTGCTGCTAAGCTGCTTCAGTCGTGTCCAACTCTGTGCCACCCCATAGACGGCAGCCCATCAGGCTCCCCCGTCCCTGGGATTCTCCAGGCAAGAACACTGGAGTGGCTTGCCATTTCCTTCTCCAATGCATGCAAGTGAAAAGTGAAAGTGAAGTCGCTCAGTAGCATCTGACTCTTAGCGACCCCATGGACTGCAGCCTACCAGGCTCCTGCATCCATGGGATTTTCCAGGCAAGAGTACTGGAGTGGGTTGCCATTGCCTTCTCCATAATGAGTTTACCATGTATGAATTGAAATATGAAAATATAAAATATTCTTTAAATTGTATATGTATATTTTTCTGGAGAATGTGCCTGTACCATATGCGAAGCATTATACGATGCATTTGTATCATATTACACCATTCAATCAGAACAATACCTCAAGGCCATTATTATAATCATTTCATAGAAGAGTGAAACAGGCTAAGAAGAGTTAAGTATTTGCCTAAGTGGCAGAATTGGAATTTGAATAAGATTTGTATGAGTACATCACAGCTTTGCTTTATACACAGTATTTGCATGAGAAAACTGAAGTGAACAAGCAAATGTGTTTAAAAAGAAAAAAGTGATAGCATTACAAGGGACTTGCTATTCACACTCTCCAGATTTGGGATGCAGAGTCATGCCTGATTCTAAAAGGAGTTGCCTCCCATTTCTCTTAACTCAACTCTTTTAAATGTTCAGTTTTTGCTGGACTTTTCATTTGACACTGCATGTTTTGGGAAGAGGAGGAGAAGTTTGTAAAGGGCAAGGGAAAGACTAGGTAAGCAGCAATAAAATACTCTGATAAGCAGAATACTTTTCAGGGCCTAGTATAAAATGAACTTGTGGGACTCGTTAAGTAGGGAGAAAAAGTCTTTTCTTCTGTGGTTTCTCTTGAATTGTCATGGAGTTTTTTATCTTCTACCTAATTCCATATCTACCCATCTTCTACCCTCAAGCATGCGGGCACTCTCAGGATGAACAAAGTGGCTCACTGGTACATGGAATCAGTCCCATGGTGCAGCCCCTAGATTTACATGGCTCACCCAATCCATGGGTCAGGAAGATCCACTGGAGGAGGAAATGACAGCCTACTTCAGTATTCTTGCCTGAAAACTCCCATAACCGGAGGAGCCTGGAAGGCTACAGTCCAAACGGTAGCAAAGAGTTGTACACTACCGAGCATGCACACTCGTGCATGTGCACACACACACACATATGTATATATACATATGTATATATGTAGGGGGTGTAGCTGGGTAAGAGAAAGATAAAACTATTCTTAAAATCTTGACATCTTCTGGAGTCTATTGATTAGTATCCAAGGTGGCACAGTGATATAAAGGATCCCCCTTCCAGTGCAAAAGTACAGGTTCAATCCCTGGGTCAGGAATATCCCCTGGAGAAGGAAATGGCAACCCACTCCAGTAATCTTGTCTGGAAAATTCCATGAACAGAGAAGCCTGGCAGGCTACAGTCCAAATGGTCACAAAGAGTTGGATGCAAATGGGTGACTGAGCATGCACACACTAGTGCGTGGGGCGGGGGGGTCTCTTCTAATCTGAGCAGTTTACTGAAGAGCAATAAAATCATCGGGAAAAAAGATGAATGACACAGGCATTTCTTAATAATTTTGTCCCTAAGTTTTTATTGTTTCCAAGGAAGTTTCAGCACTGTAGCCACTGACTTAGAAAACTTTCTTTTGTCATTTACTGCCCTGTATCTAAAGATCCAGTTACTGGGTGTCAGTGAGCTAGCTGAGTATGCTTCACTGATCCAGGTTGTTGTTCAGTCCTGCACACATTAGCAGGGCCACACCATAAACAAAGGTCAAAATACTTATTTGCTTCAATTTTGGATTCAGTTCAGTTCAGTCGCTCAGTGGGGTGCGACTCTTTGTGACCACATGGACTGCAGCATGCTAGGCTTCCCTGTCCATTACCAGTTTCCAGAGCTTACTCAAACTCATGTCTATCAAGTCGGTAATGCCCTTACAACCATCTAATCCTCTGTCATCCCCTTCTCCTCCCACCCTCAATCTTTCCCAGCATCAGTTTTTCAGTGAGTCAGTTCTTATCATCAGGTGTCCAAAGTACTGGAGTTTCAGCTTCAGCATCAGTCCTTCCGATGAACATCCAGGACTGGTCTCCTTTAGAATGAACTGATTGGATCTCCTTGCAGTCCAAGGGACTCTCAAGAGTCTTCTCCAACACCACAGTTCAAAAGCATCAATTCTTTGGTGCTCATCTTTCTTTAAAGTTCAACTCTCACATCCATACATGACCACTGGAAAAACCATAGCCTTGACTAGACGGACCTTTGTTGAC
>NW_011495084.1:7596133-7599376 GCF_000754665.1 Bison bison bison | reverse complement strand
TTAGTTTTCTGAATGTTGAGCTTTAAGCCAACTTTTTCACTCTCCTCTTTCACTTTCATCAAGAGGCTCTTTAGTTCTTCTTCGCTTTCTGCCATAAGGGTGGTGTCATCAGCATATCTGAGGTTATTGATATTTCTCCCAATAATCTTGATTCCAGCCTGTGCTTCATCCAGTCCAGCATGTCTCATGATGTATTCTGCATGAAAGTTAAATAAATACAGTGACAATATACAGCCTTGACGTCCTCATTTTCCTATTTGGAACCAGTCTGTTGTTCCATATCCAGTTCTAACTGTTGCTTCTCTACCTGCATATAGATTTCTCAGGAGGCAAGTCAGGTGGTCTGGTATTGCCTTCTCTTTAAGAATTTTCTGCAGTTTGTTGTGGTCCAAACAGTCAAAGGCTTTGTCATAGTCAATAAACCAGAAGTAGATGTTTTTCTGGAATTCTCTTGCTTTTTCAATGATCCAACAGATGTTGGCAATTTGATCTCTGGTTCCTCTGACTTTTCTAAATCCAGCTTGAACACCTGGAAGTTCACGCTTCATGTACTGTTGAAGCCTGTCTTGGAGAATTTTGAGCATTACTTTGCTAGTGTGTGAGATAAGTGCAATTGTGGGTAGTTTGAGCATTCTTTGGCATTGCCTTTCTTTGGGATTGGAATGAAAACTGACATTTGCCAGTCCTGTGGCCACTGCTGAGTTTTCCAAATTTGCTGGCATATTGAGTGCAGCACTTTAACAGCATCATCTTTTAGGATTTGAAATAGCTCAAAGGGAATTGAGGATTTTGGATTAGGAGGCAATTTAAAGAGTTGGGATAATATGGTAGTTGTACTAATACAATTCTAGCAGCTGACTGAGCACTGTTTGATAGAACTGGATCTAATAATATTATGGAAGCACAATTAGTATTAATATATCATTGATTTCACTTTTTATTATTAAGTCAAATACTAATCCTAAACAGTCTCTTCAAAGAATATAATGTTCTAGTTACAGTCAGTTCAGAATTCCACTGTGACTTTAGATAAGTCTTTTCTCCTTGAAGTCCTCTTTGAAAAAATTATAAGTAAGGATAAAAATTGAATATCACAAACTTATTTTGAATGTCAAATAACAGAATGACTATAAAATACTTAACACAGTATATTAACAAAACTAGGTTCATACTAAACATTAGTACAAAAGAATTAACCCCTGAAGACTTCTGTATTTGATTTAAGCAGAAGAAAATGCCTCTGTGTTTACTTCTCAGATTTTTTGTGTTTTGCTATCCTGCTTCTTTGTTAAATTGTTTATTTATTAAAATCACAACCTATATCATTAGGCTGTTACATGATCAAACAAGAAATCAAGCTTTTCTTCAAATAGCAAATACTTGCATAAGACCTTTGGTGATTTTTCTTTTTGCCAAAAAAAATTTCTTTTTTTTATTCCTGTTCCCCAGATCACTAAGTGAGAGTAAAGTTGCTATTAGTCTCATAAGCCTTTATAGATTTATATAGATTCAAAGTTTTCAGCAATTATATTTAGAGAGAAATTAGATATGAAAACTCTAAACACAATAAGGGTAAGGTTGCTGTTTTCTTTGTATTTTCTCTCTAAATGTATCTGGCACAAAATAGGAATTTAGACATTTTTTGAATAAGTAAAATAATAAAAATTTTATACTTTTTTAAAAGTAAGATTTTCAAACATGCTGAAAAAAAGGAATGAACTTTATAGTACTCCTTCCAGGTGGAGCTAGTGGTAAAAACCCAACTGCCAATGCAGGAGACATAAGAGATGTGGGTTCAATCCCTGGGTGTGGAAGATCACCTAGAGGAGGAAATGGCAACCCACTCCAGTGTTGCCTGAAGAATCCCCATGGACAGAGGAGCTTGGTGGTCCATGGGGATCACAGAGTTGGACACAACTGAGACAACTGAGCACGCATGCATACCGATATGAACATACCCACTATTAATATTTTACTATATTTGATGTATGGTTTATCCCTCCATCTACCTATAGTTCAATCCTTCCTTTTATTTATTTAAAAAAAGTATTTATAGACATCAGGTATACATACTCCTAAAAACCTTAACATATATATAATCATTTAAAGGTCAATTATTTGTTAATTAGTGGCACAGTGGTGAAGAATCCACCTGCCAATGCAGGAGAGGCAGGAAACTTGATTCAATCTCTTGGCCCTGGAGGAGGAAATGGCACCCCGCTCCAGTACTCTTCCATGGAAAATCCAATGGACAGAGGATCCTGTTGGGCTACAGTCCATGGGGTTGCAAAGAATCGGACATGACTGAGCAAAGGTCATTTTTTGTGAATTTATTTTAAAAGGAAATGTCTATATGATAAACTGCACAAATCTTAAGTGTATTACTTGATAAATTATGACAGCTGTGCACAACTTTGCAATCCAATTGACTATCAAGGTACAGGACATTATCATTATGCAATAAAAGTCCTCATGCTTTTTTATAGGCAGTTTCCTTCCCCATCAAACCCCAGATGTAACCACAAACCTGATTAATTTCACCTATTTTAGAACTTCATATAAACGAAACCATTCTACATGTACTTTCTTTTATAAACTTCATTCTCATCTCTTGAGATTTATATATGCTATTGTGTTTATTGATACTACCTTCATTTTTATTGCTGAGTAGTTTTCCATCATATGAATATGAATTACTTTTTAAAATCCAGTCTGTTGATGGCAATTTAAGAAGTTATCAGTTTTTACCAGTTTTTCTTAAATCTATATGAGCTTTCTTGACAAGCTGGTGTGGACATTTGCTTTTACTGCTCTTCTGTAAATATGTGTGCATGTTAGTCACTCAGTCACGTCCAGCTTTTTGCAACTCTATGGACTGTAGCCCATCAGGCCCTTCTGTCCTTGGAATTCTCTGGGCAAGAACACTGAAGTGGGTTGTCATTACCTTCTGCAGGGGATCTTCCCAACTCAGGGATTGAACCTGGTCTGCTGCATTGCAGGCAGATTCTTTACTGTCTGAGCCACTGTGAGTAAATATCTAGGAGTAGAGTTGTGGGGTCATATGACAGAAGTAGCTTTCAGTTCAGTTCAGTCACTCAGTCGTGTCTGACTCTTTGTGACCCCATGAATCACAGCACACCAGGCTTCCCTGTCCATCACTAACTCCCAGAGTTCACTCAAACTCACGTCCATCGAGTTAGTGATGTCATCCAGCCATCTCATCCTCTGTCGTCCCTGTCTCTT
>NW_011495084.1:7595703-7596033 GCF_000754665.1 Bison bison bison | reverse complement strand
CATTCCCTCCAAAGAAATCCCAGGGCTGATCTTCAGAATGGACTGGTTGGATCTCCTTGCAGTCCAAGGGACTCTCAAGAGTCTTCTCCAACACCACAGTTCAAAAGCATCAATTCTTCGGTGCTCAGGTTTCTTCACAGTCCAACTCTCACATCCATACATGGCCACTGGGAAAACCATAGCCTTGACTAGATGGACCTTTGTTGGCAAAGTAATATCTCTGCTTTTCAATATACTATCCAGGTTGGTCATAACTTTTCTTCCAAGGAGTAAGGGTCTTTTAATTTCATGGCTGCAGTCACCATCTGCAGTGATTTTGGAGCCCAGAAA
>NW_011495084.1:7593151-7593641 GCF_000754665.1 Bison bison bison | reverse complement strand
ATTTCCCATGAAGTGATGGGACCAGATGCCATGATCTTCGTTTTCTGAATGTTGAGCTTTAAGCCAACTTTTTCAGTCTCTACTTCCACTTTCTTTTTTTTTTTTTTAATTTTATTTTATTTTTAAACTTTACATAGTTGTATTGTATTGTATTGTATTGTATTACATAGTTTTGCCAAATATCAAAATGAATCCGCCACAGGTACTTTCACTTTCATCAAGAGGCTTTTGAGTTCCTCTTCACTTTCTGCCATAAGGGTGGTGTCATCTGCATATCTGAGGTTATTGGTATTTCTCTCAGCAATCTTGATTCCAGCTTGTGTTTCTTCCAGTCCAGCGTTTCTCATGATGTACTCTGCATATAAGTTAAATAAACAGGGTGACAATATACAGCCTTGATGAACTCCTTTTCCTATTTGTAACCAGTCTTTTGTCCCATATCCAGTTCTAACTGTTGCTTCCTGACCTGCATACAAATTTCTCAAGAGGC
>NW_011495084.1:7590042-7593051 GCF_000754665.1 Bison bison bison | reverse complement strand
CCCACTTGACTTCGCATTCCACGATGTCTGGCTCTAGGTCAGTGATCGCACCATCGTGATTATCTGGGTCTTGAAGATCTTTTTTTGTACAGTTCTTCTGTGTATTCTTGCCATCTCTTCTCAATATCTTCTGCTTCTGTTAGGTCCATACCATTTCTGTCCTTATCTAGCTCATCTTTGCATGAAATTTTCCTTTGGTATCTCTGATTTTCTGGAAGAGATCTCTGGTCTTTCCCATTCTGTTGTTTTCCTCTATTTCTTTGCACTGATCGCTGAAGAAGGCTTTCTTATCTTATCTTGCTATTCTTTGGAACTCTGCATTCAGATGTTTATATCTTTCCTTTTCTCCTTTGCTTTTCACTTCTCTTCTTTTCACAGCTATTTGTAAGGCCTCCCCAGACAGCCATCTTGCTTTTTTGCATTTCTTTTCTATGGGAATGATCTTGATCCCTGTCACCTGTACAATGTCACGAACCTCATTCCATAGTTCATCAGGCACTCTATCTATCAGATCTAGGCCCTTAAATCTATTTCTCACTTCCACTGTATAATCATAAGGGATTTGATTTAGGTCATACCTGAATGGCCTAGTGGTTTTCCCTACTTTCTTCAATTTTCTTCTGAATTTGGCAATAAGGAGTTCGTGGTCTGAGCCACAGTCAGCTCCTGGTCTTATTTTTGCTGACTGTATAGAGCTTCTCCATCTTTGGCTGCAAAGAATATAATCAATCTGATTTCGGTGTTGACCATATGGTGATGTCCATGTATAGAGTCTTCTCTTGTGTTGTTGGAAGAGGGTGTTTGCTATGACCAGGGCATTTTCTTGGCAAAACTCTATCAGTCTTTGCCCTGCTTCATTCCGTATTCCAAGGTCAAATTTGCCTGTTACGCTAGGTGTTTCTTGACTTCCTACTTTTGCATTCCAGTCCCCTATAATGAAAAGGACATCTCTTTTGGGTCTTAGTTCTAAAACGTCTTGTAGATCTTCATAGAACCGTTCACCTTCAGCTTCTTCAGCATTACTGGTTGGGGCATAGACTTGGATTACTGTGATATTGAATGGTTTGCCTTAGAAATGAACAGAGATCATTCTGTTGTTTTTGAGACTGCATCCAATTACTGCATTTTGGACTCTTTTGTTGACCATGATGGCCACTCCATTTCTTCTGAGGGATTCCTGCACACAGTAGTAGATATAATGGTCATCTGAGTTAAATTCACCCATTGCAGTCCATTTCAGTTCGCTGATTCCTAGAATGTCGACATTCACTCTTGCCATCTCTTGTTTGACCACTTCCAATTTGCCTTGATTCATGGACCTGACATTCCAGGTTCCTATGCAATATTGCTCTTTACAGCATTGGACCTTGATTCTATCACCAGTCACATCCACAGCTGGGTATTCTTTTTGGTTTGGCTCCATCCCTTCATTCTTTCTGGAGTTATTTCTCCACTGATCTCCAGTAGCATACTGGGCACCTATTGACCTGGGGAGTTTCTCTTTCAGTGTCCTATCATTTTGCCTTTTCATACTGTTCATGGGGTTCTCAAGACAAGAATACTGAAGCAGTTTGCCATTCCTTTCTCCAGTGGACCATATTCTGTCAAATCTCTCCACCATGACCCGCCCATCTTGGGTTGCCCCACGAGCATGGCTTAGTTTCATTGAGTTAGACAAGGCTGTGGTCCTAGTGTGATTAGATTGACTAGTTTTCTGTGAGTATGGTTTCAGTGTGTCTGCCCTCTGATGACCTCTTGCAATACCTACTGTCTTACTTGGGTTTCTCTTACCTTGGACGTGGGATATCTCTTCACGGCTGCTCCAGCAAAGCGTAGCCATTGCTCCTTACCTTGGACGAGGGTTATCTCCTCACTGCCACCCTTCCTGACCTTCAACGTGGGATAGCTCCTCTAGGCCCTCCTGTGCCCGTGCAGCCACGGCTCTTTGGACGTGGGGTTGGTCCTCCCCACCACCGCCCTTGGCCTCGGGCTTAGGGCTTGGGGTATCTCCTCCAGGCCGCCGCCCCTGACCTCGGACACGCAGCAACTCCTCTCAGCTGCCCCCCCGACCATGGACGCGCGGTAGCTCCTCTTGGCCGTTCCTGCGCCCTCGCAGTCTGGTACTCTCGGCCGCTGCCCCTGACCTCGGACGTGGGGTAACTCCTCTTGGCTCCCGCCCTTTGGGCATGAGGTACTCCCGGCTTCTGCCCCTGACCTTGGAGGTTGGGTGGCTCCTCTCGGCTGCTCTTGGCATGCCTGTCACAGCCACTGGCGCTTTGGCGCGCCCTACACAGTAATGAAGATAATGGCTATTTTCTTCAAAAGATCCGATGCTTGTACTGCTACACTCAGTGCCCCCAACCCGGCAGCAGGCCACCAAAAACCCACACCTCTGCTGGAGACTCCTAGGCACTCACAGGTAAATATGGGTCAGTCTCTTGTGGGGTTATTGCTCCTTTCTCCTGGAGATAACTCCACAAAGAATGAAGAGATGAAACCAAAGCAAGTACAACACCCAGTTGTGGATGTGACTGGTTTTGGAAGCAAGGTCCGATGCTGTAAAGAGCAATATTGCACAGGAACCTGGAATGTTAGGTCCATGAATCAAGGCAAATTGGAAGTGGTCAAACAGGAGATAGCAAGAGAGAACGTCGACATTTTAGGAATCAGCAAACTACAATGGACTAGAAAGGGTGAATTTAACTCGAATGACAATTATACTTCTACTGTGGGCAAGAATCCCTTAGGAGAAATGGAGTAGCCATCATAGTCAACAAAAGAGTCCAAAATGCAGTACTTGGATGCAATCTCAAAAACGACAAAATGATCTCTGTTCATTTCTAAGGCAAACCATTCAATATCACGGTAATCCAGGTCTATGCCCCAACCAGTAATGCTGAAGAAGCTGAAGTTGAACGGTTCTATGAAGACCTACAAGACGTTTTAGAACTAAGACCCAAAAGAGATGTCCTTTTCATTATAGGGGACTGGAATGCAAAAGTAGGAAGT
>NW_011495084.1:7561723-7589736 GCF_000754665.1 Bison bison bison | reverse complement strand
GACAGGCTCTATACAGTCAGCAAAAACAAGACCAGGAGCTGACTGTGGCTCAGACCATGAACTCCTTATTGCCAATTTCAGACTTAAATTGAAGAAAGTAGGGAAAACCACTAGACCATTCAGGTATGACCTAAATCAAATCCCTTATTCTCACAGTGGAAGTGAGAAATAGAATTAAGGGACTAGATCTGATAGAGTGCCTGAAGAACTATGGATGGAGGTTCCTGGCATTGTACAGGAGACAGGGATCATGACCATCCCCAATATAAAGAAATGCAAAAAAGCAAAATGGCTGTATGAGGAGGCCTTACAAATAACTGTGAAAAGAAGAGAAGGGAAAACAAAAGAGAAAAGAAAAGATAACCATTTCAATGCAGGGTTTCAAAGAATAACAAGGACAGATAAGAAAGACTTCCTCAGTGATCAATGCAAAGAAATAGAGGAAATAATAGAATGGGCAAGACTAGAGATCTCTTCCAGAAAATTAGAGATATCAACAGTAACATTTAATGCAAAGATGGGCTCAATACAGGACAGAAATTGTATGGACCTAATAGAAACAGATGATATTAAGAAGAAGTGACAACAATACACAGAAAAACTATACAAAAAAGTTCTTTATGACCCATTAATCACAATGATGTAATCACTCACCTAGAGCCAGACATCGTGGAATGTGAAGTCAAGTGGGCCTTAGGAAGTATCACTATGAACAAAGCTACTTGAGGTGATGGAATTCCAGTTGAACTATTTCAAATCCTAAAAGATGATGCTATGAGAGTGCTGCACTCAATATGCCAGCAAATTTGGAAAACTCAGCAGTGGCCACAGGACTGAAAAGGGTCAGTTTTCATTCCAATCCCAAACAAGGGCAATGCCAAGGAATGCTCAAACTACCGCAAAATTGTACTCATCTCAGAGTCTACTAAAGTAATGCTCAAAATTCTCCAAGTCAGACTTCAACAATATGTGAATCGTGAATTTCCAGATGATCAGGCTGGATTTAGAACAGACAGAGGAACCAGAGATCAAATTGCCAACATCCGCTGGATCATCAAAAAAGCAAGAGAGTTCCAGAAAAACAGTTATTTCTGCTTTATTGACTATGCCAAAGCCTTTGACTGTGTGGATCACAATAAACTGTGGAAAATTCTGAATGACATGGGAATACCAGACCACCTACCTGCCTCTTGGGAAATCTGTATGCAGGTCAGGAAGCAACAGTTAGAACTAGACATGGAATACAGACTGGTTCCAAATAGAAAAAGGAGTACATCAAGGCTGTATATTATCACCCTGCTTATTTAACTTATATGCAGAATACATCATGAGAACCGCTGGGTTGAATGAAGCACAAGCTGGAATCAAGATTGCCAGGAGAAATATCACTAACCTCAGATATGCTGATGACACAACCCTTATGGCAGAAAACAAAGAACTAAAGAGCCTCTTGATGAACGTGAAAGAGGATTGTGAAAAAGTTGGCTTAAATCTCAACATTCAGAAAATGAAGATCATAGCATCCAGTTCCTAAACTTCATGTCAAATAGATGGGTAAACAGTGTAAACAGTGACAGACTTTAGTTTTGAGGGCTCCAAAATCACTGCAGTTGGTGACTGCAGCCATGAAATTAAAAGATGGTTACTCCTTGGAAGGAAAGTTATGACCAACCTAGACAGCATATTCAAAAGCAGAGACATTACTTTGCCACCAAAGGTCCATCTAGTCAAGGCTATGGTTTTTCCAGTGGTCATGTATGGATGTGAGTGGTGAACTATAAAGAAAGCTGACTGCTGAAGAATTGATGCTTTTGAACTGTGGCATTGCAGATGACTCTTGAGAGTCCCTTGGACTGCAAGGAGTTCCAACCAGTCCATCCTAAAGGAGATCAGTCCTGGGTGTTCATTGGAAGGACTGATGTTGAAGCTGAAACTCCTGTATTTTGGCCACCTGATGTGAAGAATGCCTCATTGGAAAAGACCCTGATGCTGGGAAAGATTGAAGGCAGGAGGAGAAGGGGACGACAGAGGATGAGATGGTTGGATGACATCACCAACTCAATGGACATGAGTTTGAGTAAACTCCCGGAGTTGCTGATATAAACTGGCAGGCCTGGCATGCTGCAGTCCATGGGGTTGCAAAGATCCAGATAGGAGTGAGCGACTGAACTGAACTGAATGCATTCCCTAGTAAAAGAGAGGTGCACATTAAGTGTAAGGGATTGCACAGCAGGATGACCCTGTCAGTAAAGCCAGTCCTTTTAAAGATGCATAAAGATTGAAAAAATATAACTTTATGAAAAGAGAATATCTCTTACTTTTTACAGTTATTTAATTTCAAATCACTCTATGGAATATTCTATAAAGTTAGGCTTTATTCCTATAAATAAATCATAGCAGCATTTATTTTGATACATTCAATTAAGTGCTGGAGATCCCCATGTATTCTTTTGAACCAAACCTAATTTAGACCATAATTGAAATTACATTTCTTTTTAATATAGACTCAGTAGCATATATCAGTTTTCTAGAGTTGCTTCAGTTCAGTTCAGTTCAGTCACTCAGTCGTGTCTGACTCTTTGTGACCCCATTAACCGCAGCATGCCAGGCCTCCCTGTCCATCACCAACTCCTGGAGTCCACCCAAACCCATGTCCAGTGAGTCCGTGATGCCATCCAACAATCTCATCCTCTGTCATCCCCTTTTCCTCCAGCCCTCAATCTTTCCCAGCATAAGTATCTTTTCAAATGAGTCAGCTCTTTGCATCAGGTGGACAAAGTATTGGAGTTTCAGCTTCAACATCAGTCCTTCCAATGAACACAGAGGGCTGATCTTTAGGATAGACTGGTTGGATCTCGATGCAGTCCAAGAGACTCACAAGATTCTTCTCCAACACCATAGTTCAAAAGCATCAATTCTTCAGCATTCAGCTTTCTTTACAGTCCAACTCTCACATCCATACATGACCACAGGAAAAACCATAGCCTTAACTAGACGAACCTTTATTGGCAAAGTAATGTCTCTGCTTTTGAATATACTATCTAGGTTGGTCATAACTTTCCTTCCAAGGAGTAACCATCTTTTAATTTCATGGCTGCAGTCACCATCTGCAGTGATTTTGGAGCCCAGAAAAATAAAGTCACCCACTATTTCAACTGTTTCCCCATTTATTGCCATGAAGTGATGGGACCAGATGCCATGATCTTAGTTTTCTGAATGTTGAGCTTTAAGCCAACTTTTTCACTCTCCTCTTTCACTTTCATCAAGAAGCTCTTTAGTTCTTCACTTTCTGCCATAAGGGTGGTGTCATCTGCATATCTGAGGTTATTGATATTTCTCCCGGCAATCTTGATTCCAGCTTGTGCTTCCTCCAGCCCAGACCAAACTGCTATAAAGTATGTAACTTGAAACAACAGAAATGCATTTACTCACAATTCTGAACCCTCAGAAATTTGAAATCAAGCATGTTCTGACTGGCTCTTTCTGACTTGTAGGGGAAAAATCTTCCTATTCTATCTTTTTCTGGTGGTTTGATAGCAGTCCTCAGCATCCTTTGGATTGCAGCTTAAGCACTTCAATCTCTACATCTAGTTCACATGGTACACTCTCTCTACATGCCTGTGTCTCTACTCTTTTGTAAGAACACCAGTCCTATTGTTTTTGGCTTACCCTAATGACCTCATCTTGATTACATTTTCAAAAACTTTATTCCAAAATAAGGTCACCCTCATGGTCACCAGTGGTTAAGAATTCACTGTATCTGTTTAGGGATCACAATTCAACTCATACCATAGACCATATATTTAATTTATTTCCCATTGTGAGTGTACTGTGATATGGTGGCAACATTTAAATGTTAGTCATTTCCTTCTTGAATATATCAGGATGTTTGATCATGCAGAAATGATTTGACTGTTGGAGTAAGTATGTATTTTGGATTTTGCTAGCAGTTTTATTTTTAAATTTTATCTTCCTAGTCTAATAGTTTTAGAAACAATCATATAGAATGCAGATTATGGAAACGACTGTTTCCTTCAACTTATTACATAAAAACACCAAACAATAACAGTTCATTTCACAAAATCAACAAAACATTACTGACTGAAAAAAAACCAGCTTAAAGAGTGAGCTTGTACAACTCTGCATCAAGAAAGCCTATTTGCCACCAAAAAATATTTGGGATAACTGAAAAATAACTTTTTAAAGAGATTGTGCTTATTAGTTATAGTTCTAGCAAAGCCGTTGATTTTTTTTTTCCTCTTGTTTTCCATTAATGGAAGTTTCAAATCAAGTAGATTTGAAATCCCTAAAAGTACTTAAATTTCATAAAGAAACAGAACTTCCTCACCTCATGTCATTTTGAGAGATTAACCTATTATAAACTCAAGTTTTATTTGCAATGCTCACCATCTATTCTAATAGAAAAAATAAAAAGACAGACATAGAGGTGAAGAGAGAAAAAGAAAAAAGAGATTGATTTCAAACAATGCAATGAAGTATAAACTACAAATTGTCATAGGTAAATAAACCTTTGAAAATAAATATATTCTAGCAAAATTAAAAAAAAAATGAAACATACTAATTAGCTATGAATTTTGGACAACGTTTTAAGTCCAAGACAGAATACATTTGTATGTTCTGTGTACAGAAGCGAAAGTGTAATAGCCTGCCTTACAGTATGCAGAAATGGAAGGTCAGCATTACCTAAGTTGACCCAACTAGATGAGGCTAAAGACATGAATTTGATTGATTTTTTTTTAACTCTAAAGGTTAGTAACTTTACTTGAAAAAAATCTTACTTCAACCCATTCTCCAGGGTTTAACTGCAAAGTTTGATTTTAAGTCCCAGCTGTAGAAGAAACTAAGTCGAGGTAGAAAATAAAATGAGTTCTATCGTAAGATTCTGATTTCATCTACACCTATGGGCACACTCAGCTGATGGTGTCCTTCAAAAAATTAATGGTCTATTAATGTGAGTAGGTCATTCCATCAGATTCTAAGTCTTGTATTTCAATTAATAAATTCAGAGAAGCCAGCATGGTTTGGAGGATGAAAAGTCAGCATACAGACATAATAAATAATAAAAACAACTTAGAACATTTACTTTAAAAAGAATAGGTCTGTATGTTTAAATTAAATTGTAAATTCTTCTGCCTTTATTTTCTATTAGAGTAATATAACTGAAATTAGTTTCACAAAACAAGAGGATTAAAATGTTAGGAGTTACAATGATAGTACTGGAAATAGATGTGAGAAAAAAAAAAAAGGAGGGGGGTAGAATTATTATCAGAAAACTAAGGGCAAAAATTTGAAGCTGTGCTCTATGAGCTGATGGCAAAAACTTGCACCTTCACAACATTAAAGGAATTAAGCCCTCAGATCCTTTCCTCAGAGTAAAACTTGTCATTGCTTCTCAGAATCTTGACCTCTTAGCTTTCATTCCACGCACCACGATCCCTCAGTCCAAACAGAGATAGCGAAAATGTGTCAACTTTTGAGATCACTGGTTGATGTGGAGACAGATTTCCTAGTAATTTTAAGGCAGAGAATTGATCAGCTTAGCAAAGTAAATAGCTAAACAAATGAACAAAAAAAAAGACTGCAGCTATTGCCTCTGTTTCACTGACAGTTCCCTACAAAATATAGATCCTCATACAGCAGAGACAATCAAATTATCCTAAAGTTTATTTACAATTTGACTTTTTAAAAAAATGTTCAGCTATTTAATCAGATGTGTCAAAGTTTATATTTATTTGAAGCATTTTAGAAAACCTGCATTTATTGACTTACTTATATTACAAGAAAGTTTAAATCCATGTTTAATTACACATTGGAGCAAAATACCAATTCAGGAAAGAATAATTACAATGAATATTAAAGCTACATTGAGACTGAAATAAGAAACTTTTTATTCAGGTATGGATTAACCTTAAACTTTCATAAGTGAATAAAATAGATTAATGAAATATTATAATAATACAAAACATAGATCATTTTCATTTTGGAAAGTGACAGGAGTTGCTGCTGCCTATTCAGCTAGGGGTAAATAGGTAAATATTCTTATAAATACTGTATCTTAATCAGTTCTAAGATTCTACCAATCATAGAGTATATTATAAACCTTGACTAGAATCTTTTGTGTGGAAACTGGCACCAGTGCACACAGCAATTTATAATGAAGCTTGATTGGAGAAATATTAAAATGAGAAAACACTATTTTCAGAAGAAAAGAAATATCATGTGAGTTTTTAGAATCAATTTCTTTATTATTTATTAAAGTGGAAACACTTTGTACCAGGATGAGGTACAGTCATCTTGTGGTATAGCATTCCATCCATCAACACAGGAAAAACCAATGAAATTAGAGAAGATTACTCTTTCAAAAAATGAAAGAAAAAGCCATACAAATGCTGTGCTAAACATTTGGTGGGCGAGTGCATAAATGTAAAAGCAAAAAAAACCTTCTGTTCTGAGAAACACATCACTCATTAAATACAATGTATCCTGCTGCTGCTGCTGAGTCACTGCAGTCGTGTCTGACTCTGTGTGACCCCACAGACGGCAGCCCACCAGGCTCCCCCGTCCCTGGGATTCTCCAGGCAAGAACACCGGAGTGGGTCGCCATTTCTTTCTCCAATGCAGGAAAGTGAAAAGGGAAAGTGAAGTCGCTCAAGTCGTGCCCGACCCTCAGTGACCCCATGGATTGCAGCCCACCAGGCTCCTCCATCCACGGGATTTTTCAGGCAGGAGTACTGGAGTGGGGTGCCATTAAGTTATGCTAATTTTTAATTCATAATAAATACCATATACTGACTGAAACTTACTTTCTACACTCTAAAAGATAAGAAAAGGTTTTCTAAGCAAGTTGATAATGTAAACAAGGAAATAATTTATCCTACTTAAGAGTGGAGGTTGGGAAATTTTTTGAAGTTTGGCAACAGTATTGTTAAAAAATAAATGAGCTCATGTTAAATCTTATGTTAAAAAGTACTGACCAGACTGCCTGAGATACAAAGCCCAGCTAACCATGACCTGTTTCCTTCCTTAATGCTTTGAGATGATCCGAATTTTTAGCTTGTGAAGCCTCCAGTGTGGATGAGTTAATAAGGACCTAACATTGAGCTACTGCTTGATAAAATATAAAGGGCTGAGAAGTGGAATGAAAGAGAATTTCTGTCTCTTAAGGCTCCCTGTTGCCCTTGCCAGATTAGATCTGCTGTCTCTCCCTGAGTCCCTTGGGGCTTCCTTGTGGCTCAGCTGGTAAAGAATCTGCCTACAATGCAGGATACCTGGGTTCGATCCATGGATCAGAAGATCCCCTGGAGAAGGGAAAGGCTACCAGCTCCAGTATTCTGACCTAGAGAATTCCATGGACTACAGTCCAGGGGGTCTCAAAGAGTTAGACACGACTGAGTAACTTTCATTCTCTCTCACTCCCTGAGTCCCAGTATCACAAGCAAATATTTCATTTAGATCACCTGGCCCACTGTTTTGAATTGATTTAATTGTTATTAGAGCTCTCTTTTTAGACTGTAAATTTGTCTATTTTAGGATTATATTTAGCATAACTTTTCTATCCTAAAGGCTAATGATTGCCTAGAATATTGCAAGTGCTTAAGAAGTGTTTGACATGACTTAAATAAGTGTTATTTTGAATTATTTATGAAAGTATCCCTCCAGAGAAGTTTCGGGTGAATTTTGGCCAAAAAAAAAAAAAAAAATCAGATGACTTTCATTTGAGGTTCATGTCAGTTTTGTAGTTGCTAAGTCGTGTCCTACTCTTTGTGGCCCCATGGATTGCATGCAGCATGCCAGCCTTCCCTGTCCTTCACTCCGGAGTTTGCTCACACCCATGTCCATTGAATTGGTGATGCCATCCAACCATCTCATTCTGTCACCCACTTCTGCTCCTGTCCTCAATCTTTCCCAGCATCAGGGTCTTTACAAATGAATCAGCTCTTTGCTTCAGGTAGCAAAAGTGTTGGAGATTCAGCTTTAGCATCAGTCTTTCCACTGAATATTCAGAGTTGATTTCCTTTAAAATTGAATGGTTTGCTATCTGTTCTACAAGGGATTCTCAAGAGTTTTCTCCAACACCACAGTTCAAAAGCATCAATTCTTTGACGCTCGGCTTTCTTTATGGTCCAACTCTCGCATCCATACATGACTACTGGAAAAACCATAACTTTGACTACACCGACCTTTGTTGGCAAAGTGATGTCTCTGCTTTTTAACATTTTATCTAGGTTTGTTACAGCTTTTCTTCCAAGGAGCAAATGTCTTTTAATTGCATGGCTTCAGTCACTATCTGCAGTAATTTTGGAACCCAAGAAAATAAAATCTGTCACTGTTTCCACATTTTCCCCATCTGTTTGCCATGAAGTTATGGAATTGAATGCCATGATCTTTGTTTTTTGAATGTTGAGTTTTAAGCCAGCTTTTTTACTCTCCTCTTTCAACTTCAGCAAGAGGCTCTTTAATTCCTCTTCACTTTCTGCCATTAGAGTGGTATTATCTTTACTGGCTTTAAGGTAAATTAAAATTATGAAATAAAATTAACAGAGAATAAAAATATTTTTAAAGATCAGGTCTTTTTCTTGATTTGGAAGAATGCATTCAATTTTATGTTATTAAAACAAGATACGTGTTTTAAAATAACACAAAAGTTTGATCTACTTGTGTCTTTCTCATGCAGAAGCAGGTAATAGCTCTATTCAGTCCTAGACATGGAGGGGAAGTGAGTTCTTCTGCATCCTGCCTCTGTGTTCCTCTGCCTGAAATTTCCAACTTTGCCCAGAGGGACCTCAAATATCATTTGTTCCAGGACTTGACTGAGATCTCAGTGTTTTGGATGGAGACAGTATAATCTCCTAGTCAACTTGATAGTGTTATGCAGTGCACATTTATTTTATACTTGGTGCATGAAATCAAAGTACAGCTGAGTTTTCATAGGAATTCAGACAGGGAGAGAGAGGGGGCAATTGCTCCATGGCAGTTTATACTAAATAAAACCGCAAATGCACACGGATGTTTTTCAATAACAGCATGTTGACAAGCTGATTATATATGGAATTTGAGGATGTGCAGTAGCTCTGTCACTTCCTGGATAAAACAATCACTCCAAATCTGTGCTTATAATAAAAGAACAACTCTTCTCAGTCATTCCCAACTCATTTCTAAATTCACACTCTACAGATGTAGACAGGGTTTGATCAATTTCTGGTCAACTGATATAAATTGCCATCTTCAATTTCATTATTTTAAGAGACAGTGGAGTTTCTGAAATATATGTATTTTTAAAATCTCAGGACCATGTCTTGATGGTCAGGAGCAGACAACTAGTTTCTGCTATAATTTACTTTCTAATAGAATACAGTATGTTTTCCTTCTGTGATAGGTATTTTTGATGACTTTCATCTCAGGGTGAGGCTCCTGTCACTTCTTAACTAACAACAAAGAAAAAGAATAGGAAAAAAAAAAAGCACAGGGAATAAAATGTCATTTCACACTGGATGCTTTGTAAATGTGAGCCAACCCTCACAAATCCTTTAGGCATCAGTAGAAATGGAGCTGAGCCAGAAGAGAAGAAAACATGTCCGAACAGAGAAAGTTTGCTGAGCAAATTGAAATTCACGCCTAAAACTGAAAACTTTTGAGTTAAACCTACTCTAAAGGGTAGGTTTACTTTATTTTTTTTTAAACTAATTTTTACCTTACTTTAATTTTACTTTACTCATTTTTTCCTAAAATGCAAATTTATTAAATATTGATTTTTGTTACAAATTCTTTGCATAATTTCAGTTTGTCCTTCTACTTAATCTTTCGACAAAGTAATTATCACACAGATAAATGGGAATAAAAACATAATGCTAAATATTGGAACAATTTCCTCTGAGTTTGCACACAGAAAAGTAAAATATACTCTTCTGTGTAATTATAGCTCAATATGACAAATATAATCTGGCCTTATTTTCCCAAAGCAAAGTCCTTTTATATTATTGCATAATATGTTTAATGAAAAACAATTTTGGCATAATTTAGAAAAAATTTACATTGAATACTGTGTGATTTCATTACTTGAGCAATGAGTATCAAGCTTGTGAATATGAAAGTATGTTGTAATCTGAAAGTAAGATTTTATATAGGAGGAAAGATTAAGTTTTATCAAAAGGATAGGTAGAATTAATAATGCATTAAATATTATTTGTCCCTTGGGACTCAATTTGAAGTATAAATATAGTTCTTTTCATTTCTAAATTTGATTGACATTGTCATTTACTAACATTGGGGAGATATTTTTTGAGGTAGAACTTTACTGGCAAAACTCAACACACTCTATATATTTTTTACATCTCTCTTTATTATATTTTGTTCTTCATGACCAATTAAGTGGAAGTATGATTAATAATGATTTGGATTTTCACTTCTTGTCTTACTGAAAGCCAGCTATAACATAGTGATTTTAGACTTTGCATTTTGAAACCAAATCTCTCCAGGCTACATACTGACTAGCAATGTATGAAAATTACCATTTCTTCACATCCTCACAATATTTGATTCTGTTGAAATTTCTAATTTTTTTATACCAGTGAGTTTGCCTTCAGAATTACTTCTTCAGATTTCTTTTTTATACCCTTTGTCCATTTTTTATTATTTTCTTCCTCTTTTCTGTTTCATTTACTGTTGTTTTTGTTCAGTTGTGAAGTCATATTTGACTTTTTGTGATGCCATGGACTGCAGCATGCCAGGCTGCTCTGTCCTCCAGTATCTCCTGAAGTTTGCTCAAATTCATGCCTGTTGAGGCAGTGATGCAATCCAACCATCTCATCCTCATCTTCTCCTTTTACCTTCAATCTTTCCCAGCATCAGGGTCTTTTCCAGTGAGTTGGCTCTTTGCATCAGGTGGCCAAAGGATTGGAGCTTCAGCTTCAACCTCAGTCCTTCCAATGAATATTCAGGGTTGATTTCCTTTAGGATTGACTGCTTTGATATCCTTGCAATCCATGGGACTCTCAAGAGTCTTCTCCAGCACTACAATTCAAAAGCTTTAATTTTTTGGTGCTCAACCTTCTTTATGATCCAGCTCTCACATCTCTACATGACTACTGGAAAAATCATAGCTTTGACAATTCAGACATTTGTTGGCAAAGTAATGTCTCTGCTTTTTAATATGCTATCTAAGTTTGTCATAGCTTTCCTTCCAAGGAGCAAAAGTCTTTTAATTTCATGGCTACAGTCACCATCCAGAGTGATTTTGGTGCCCAAGAAAATAAAATCTGACACTGTTTCCTCTATTTCCCCTTCTATTTGTCATGAAGTGATATGACTGGATGCCATGATCTTTTGTCTTTAATCTTGAGTTTCAAGCCAGCTTTTTCATTCTCTCCTTTCACCCTCATCAAGCGACTGTTTGGTTCCTCTTTTCTGTTTACCATTAGAGTAATATCATCTGTGTATCTGAGATTTTTTATATTTCTCCCAGCCATCTTGATTCCTGCTTATGATTCACCCAGCCTGGAATTTCACATGATGTACTCTGCATATAAGTTAAATAAAAAGGGTGACAAGATACAGCCTTGTTGTACTCTTTTCCCAGTTTGGAGCCAGTTGTTCCATGTCTAGTTCTAACTGTTGCTTCTTGACCTGGCTTTCTCAGGAGGCAGGTAATTGGTCTTGTATTCCTATCTCTTTAAAAATTTTCCACAGTTTCTTGTGATCCACACAATCAAAGGCTTTAGCATAGTCAATGAAGTAAAAGTAGATGTCTTTCTGGAACATCCTTGCTTTCTCCATGATCCAATGAATGTTAGCAATTTGAACTCTGGTTCCTCTGCCTCTTTGAAACCCAGCTTGTACATCTGGAAGTTTTCAGTTCCATAGTGCTGAAGCCTTGCTTGAAGAATTTTGAGCATAACCTTACTAGTATGTGAATTGAATGCAATCGTGTGGTAGTTTGAACATTCTTTGGCATTGCCCTTCTTTGGAATTGGAATGAAAATTTACCTTTTCCAGTCCTGTGGCAAATGCTGAGTTTTCCAATTTTGCTAACATATTGAGTGCAGGACTTTAACTGCATCATCTTTTACTAGAATTTTAAATAGGTCAGATGGAATCCATCACTTTCAGTCACTTTGTTTTTAGTAATACTTCCTAAAGTCCACTTGATTTCACACTTGAGATGTCCAGTTCTAGGTGAACCACCATTTTGTGATTATCCAGGTCATTAAGACCTTTCTTGTATAACACTTCTGTGTATTCATGCCACATCTTCTTAATCTCTTCATTTATTAGAGATAGTCCGTTGTTTTAGACAAAGGTTAGGGCAAAGGTTAACTGAATTCTGCCAAGAGAATGCACTAGTCATAGCAAATACCCTTTTTCAACAGCACAAGTGACAAATTTACATATAGACATAAGCAAATCACATAATCCAAATCACTGCAGATAGTGATTGCAGCCATGAAATTAAAAGATGCTTACTCCTTGGAAGGAAAGTTATGACCAAGCTAGATAGCATATTGAAAAGCAGAGACATTACTTTGTCAACAAAGGTCTGTCTAGCCAAGGCTATAGTTTTTCAAGTAGTCATGTATTGATGTGAGAGTTGGACTATAAAGAAAGCTGAGTGCTGAAGAATTGATGCTTTTGAACTGTGGCGTTGGAGAAGACTCTTGAGAGTCCCTTGGACTGCTAGGAGATCCAACCAGTCCATCCTAAAGAAGATCAGTCCTGGGTGTTCATTGGAAGGACTGATGTTGAAGCTGAAACTCCAATACTTTGGCCACCTGATGCGAAGAGCTGACTCATTTGAAAAGACCCTGATGCTGGGAAAGATTAAGGGTAGAAGGAGAAGGGGATGACAGAGGATGAGATGGTTGGATGGCATCATCGACTCAATGGACATGGGTTTGGGTGGACTCCAGGAGTTGGTGATGGACAGGGAGGCCTGGTGTGCTGTGGTTCATGGGGTCACAAAGAGTCAGACTTGACTGAGCGACTGAACTGAACTGATAACCAAATGGTCAATACTGAAATGAAATTGATGACATTCTTTGTAGCTAAAGATGGAAAAGCTGTATACAGTCAGTAAAAACAAGACCTGGAGTTGACTGTGGCTCAGATCATCAGCTTCTCATAGCAAATTTCAGGTTTAAACTAAAAGAACTGGGAAAAAACACTAGGCCAGCCAGGTGTGACTTAAATCAAAGTCCATATGAATTTTTAATAGAGGTAATGAATAGATTCAAGGAACTAACTCTAGTTAACAGTGTACTTGAAAAACTATGGACAGAGGTCCATAATATTGTACAGGAGGCATGAATAAAGCCATCCCAAAGAAAAAGAAAACAAGAAGGCAAAGTGGTTCTCTGAGGAGGCTAATAATGAAAGAATGAAGAGAAGTGAAAGCAAGGGAGATAAGGAAAGGTACATCAATTAAATGCAGAATTCCAAATTACAGCTAGAAGACACAGGAAGGCCTTCTTCAATGAATAATAGAAGAAAACAACAAAAGGGGAAAGACTAGAAATCTCTTCAGGAAAACTGGAAACATCAAGGGAGCATTCCTCCCAAAGATGGGCACAATAAAGGATAAAAACGGTAGAGACCTAGCAGACACTGAAGAGATCAAGAAGAGATGTAAAGAATACGCAGAAGAATTGCATAACAGAGATCTTAATAAACCAGATTACTATGATAGTGTGGTTAGTCACCCAGAGCCGGACATTCTGGAGTGCGAAGTCAAGTAGGCCTTAAGAAACACTGCTGTTGATAAAGCTAGTGGATGCAAAGAAATTCCAGCAGAACTATTCAAATCCCTAAAGTTTGATGCCATCTAGGTTTTGCATTCATTATGTCAGCAAATCTGGAAGACCCAGCAGTGGCCACAGGACTGGAAAAAGGCAGTCCTCATCCCAATTCCCAAGAAGAGTAGTACCAAAGAATGTGCTAACCCTCAGACAATTGCACTCATCTTTCTTGCTAGTAAGGCCAAGCTTAAAATCTTGCAGGCTAGGCTTCAGCATTATACAAACCAAGAACTTCCAGATGTTCAAGCTGGGTTTAGAAAAGGAAGAGGAACTAGACTTCAAATTGCCAACATTTGCTGGATTATAGAGAAAGCAAGGGAATTTCAGAAAAACATCTACCTCTGTTTTATTGACTACACTAAAGCCTTTGACTGTGTAGATCATAACAAACGGTGGAAAGCTCTCAGAGAGATGGGAATACCACACGATCTTATCTGTCTCCTGAGAAACATGTATGTGAGTCAAGAAGCAACAGTTAGAACCTGGTATGGAGCAACTGACTGATTCAAGATTGAGAAAGGAGTATGACAGAGCTGTTTGCTGTCACCCTGTTTGTTTAACCTATACACTGAGCACATCATGAGAAATACTGGGGTGGATGAGTTGCAAGCTAGAATCAAGATAGGCAGGAGACACATTAACAACCTCAGATATGCTGATGATCCTACTCTAATGGAAAAAAGTGATGAGGAACTAAGCAGCTTCTTGATGAGGGTAAAGGAGGAGAGTGAAAGAGCTGGCTTAAGATTAAATTTTTTTTCTTAATTTTTTTTATTTTTATATACATTTATTTATTTTAATTGGATGTTAATTACTTTACAATATTGTATTGGTTTTGCCATACATGAACATGAATCTGCCACGGGTGTACACATGTTAACCATCCTGAAGCCCCCTCCCACCTCCCTCCTCGTACCATTCCTCTGGGTCATCCCAGTGCACCAGCCCCGAGCATCCTGTATCCTGCATTGAACCTGGACTGGAAATTCATTTCATTTATGATATTATATATGTTTCAATGCCATTCTCCCAAATCATCCCACCCTCTTCTTCTCCCACAGAGTCCAACACACTGTTCTATATATCTGCGTCTCTTTTGCTGTCTTGCATACAGGGTTATCATTACCATCTTTCTAAATTCCATATATATGCGTTAGTATACAAATAAACAAATGGACCTAATTAAAATTAAAAGCTTCTGCACAACAAAGGAAACTATAAGCAAGGTGAAAAGGCAGCCTTCAGAATGGCAGAAAATAATAAAAAATGAAGCAACTGACAAAGAACTAATCTCAAAAATATACAAGCAACTCCTACAGCTCAATTCCAGAAAAATAAATGACCCAATCAATAAATGGGCCAAAGAACTAAATAGACATTTCTCCAAAGAAGACATACAGATGGCTAACAAACACATGAAAAGATGCTCAACATCACTCATTATCAGAGAAATGCAAATCAAAACCACAATGAGGTACTATTTCATGCCAGTCAGAATGGCTGTGATCCAAAAGTCTACAAGCAATAAATGCTGGAGAGGGTGTGGAGAAAAGGGAGCCCTCTTACACTGTTGGTGGGAATGCAAACTAGTCCAGCCACTATGGAGAACAGCGTGGAGATTCCTTAAAAAACTGGAAATAGAACTGCCTGATGACCCAGCAATCCCACTGCTGGGCACACACACCAAGGAAACAAGAATTGAAAGAGACACGTGTACCCCAATGTTCATTGAAGCACTGTTTATAATAGCCAGGACATGGAAGCAACCTAGATGTCCATCAACAGATGAATGGATAAGAAAGCTGTGGTACATATACACAATGGAGTATTACTCAGCCATTAAAAAGAATACATTTGAATCAGTTCTAATGAGGTGGATGAAACTGGAGCCTTTTATACAGAGTGAAGTAAGCCAGAAAGAAAAACACCAATACAGTATACTAATGAATATATATGGAATTTAGAAAGACTAAATATTAAAACCACTAAGCTCATGGCATCTGGCCACATTACTACTAAGTCGCTTCAGTTGTGTCCGACTCTGTGCGACCCCAGAGACGGCAGCCCACCAGGCTCCCCTGTCCCTGGGATTCTCCAGGCAAGAACACTGGAGCGGATTGCCATTTCCTTGTCCAATGCATGCAAGTGAAAAGTGAAAGTGAAGTCGCTCAGTCGTGTCCAACTCTTCACAACCCCATGGACTGCAGCCTACCAGGCTCCTCTGTCCACGTGATTTTCCAGGCAAGAGTACTGGAGTGGGGTGCCATTGCCTTCTCTGCATTACTGGCTGCATTACTACATGGCAAATAGAAGGGGAAAGGTGGAAGCAATGACAGATTTCCTCTTCTTGGTCTCCAAAATCACTGAGGCTGGTAACTTCAGGAAACTGATGACAAACCTAGACAGTGTGTTGAAAAGCAGACACCATTACTCTGCTAAAAAAAGGTCTGTATAGTCAAGGCTATGATCTTCCCAGTGATGACTTACGGTTGTGAGAGCTGGACCTTAAAGAAGGCAGAATGCCAAAGAATTGATGCCTTCCAATTGTGGTGCTGGAGAAGACTCCTGAAAGTCCCGTGGACAGCAAGGAGATCAAACCAGTCAATTTTAAGGGAGATCAACCCTGAATATTCACTGGAAGGACTGATGCTGAGGCTGAAACTCCAGTATTTTGATCATCTGATGCGAACAGACAACTCACTGGAAAAGTCTCTGATGCTGGGAAAGATTGAGGGCAGTAGAAGAGGGCTTCAGAGGATGAAATGTCTGGGTGGCATCACTGATGCGATAAACATGAACCTGGGAAAACTCCAGAAGATGGTGAGGGACAGGGAAGCCTGGTATGCTTTAGTCCATGGGGTTGCAAAGAGGAACATGACTTAACAACTGAACAGTAATAACAATGTTTTAAGTGTTAAACTGATAAGACCAGTTTTGTGTTGCAAATGTGTCTTCATGTAATTTTGTCTCTCAGTGAATAGAAATCAGCGTTTTGACATACTTGTCCGATCTTTATCTTTAATGTTTTTCACTCATTTGGATCTATAGATTCTCCAAACCATGACCATAAATATGCTGCCCTACATTCTCTTCTATTACTTGTATTACGCATTTATGTATTTATGCAAGTATGTATCTATTTATCTTTTACTTACATGATTTATCTATCCTTCTTTTATATTTTTCTCCACAAAGTGAAGCATTGTTTTCTAATATTTTTTACTTTAAAATTAATTATTCTCCACTGAACTTTGGTTCTACATTTATCATGGATCAAGTTCTCATATTTACATGGCCTCCCTGTCTGTTGTTTCATTTATCTGCATTAGTAGCACAATATTTGTATTCATATGACTTTATAATATGTCTAGATAGGATGAGGAATTCAAAATTTTTACCCTTCTTTCTCAAAGCTGAATTAGATTTTCCTAAATCTCCTAAACTCTTAAATTGAAAAAACATAGTCAAGGGAACCACATACTCACAAATCTCATCAGGATCAATTCTGTCTTTTAAAAACAGATCCTTCTTCTAGTTTCTGAGTGGTATTCTATAGAAATCTCATCAGTCCTCCACACACAGATAGTATTATCAGACAGGGATTTAGAAAGTGTTTACACTCGGGCTTTGGGTCCTAACCCTTCTGTGACTAAGTTGATTCCACAATTTTCCCCTTAAGTAATATTCATAGATTCAAATGTAGTTTAAATAAAACATCAACAAGTAGATAGAATAAAATTCTAGATAAAATTCATTTTAAATAGTTTCTTTTGATAAAGGTTGGTATGTATTCAATATATGTATGTATGTACATTTATATATATGTATACACATATTTCCTATCAAATTTGAAATTACAATATTATTGTGCATCAGAAATTTAACTATATACACCCCTGCTTACCCTTTTTTACAGGAATAAACTCCAGGACACAATCATTACAATTGTTAAATATTCACAAGGTAATGTCATAACTCTTACATATTGATAACTCAGAGCTTTTGTGAGGTATTCAAAAGCCCAGGTCACCTTGTCAATGGTGAAAATATAGAGTATTACTTTGCCTCCCTATGGATATCTTTTCTATTCATTTCATTGAGGTTATATCTTCTGTCAAGTTTTTCACTGTAGATTTAACCTTTCTTTTTTTCACTTGGGAAATATTTTCTGGAGAAAATGGAAATCTACAATTTCAGTTTGTCTTCATCTGGCTTCTTTACAAGAAAATATTTTAATCCTTGACTGTTACACTTTTGTAAAATGGTACAGAATAAAAGTTATCAGAATTATCTGTCTAATTTGAGTTTCTGTCCAATTTGGAAATTGAGTTTTAAAAGAATATTCAAACTAGGAAAAAAGGTGAAATATATATCTATTATTTTAATATATATTAAATAATTTTTAATATTTTAATAAATTATTTATAATCTTTTTCATGGAACTGTAGTACATTTAGGTTGAAATTAAGGAATAGATAAGCAGGATTAAACCATGGATAGCAAATAGTTAAGGTATTTTGTACAAGGTTGTTATTATAGGATCATATTTTGTTTTTAAAGGATCATTCTAACAATGTGGTGAGTTGGTTCGAAGTGAGCAAGACCAGTTGAGCAATTTTGAAATGATTGAAGTAAGAGATTTTGTCTCAGGTGTTGTTGCAGTAGAAATGAGACTGATAAGTGGACCAAGATATCTAGGAAGTGTCTTTGATAGTATTTATGGTTGATTTAGTGTTGGGGAAGATGGGTGGGGAAGGAGTACAAACAAATGATGGAAGACTTGCAAGTCTGTGGCTTAAGCAGCAAAATGCTTTGGGGTTTCATGTACTAAGTAAGGAAGATGGAAAGCAGTATATTTAGGAGTTAAGATGATGTACTCAGTTTCTGACTCTGTGGCTTTATCTGAACACTACTCACATGAGGTAGCCACTAAGGAGCTAGCAATATGAGCCAGAAAGTAAGTCAAGCATAAAGCTAGAAATATTCAGGAGGTAAAGTCATCATTTTTCCTTACCTGGAGTTCTGCAAAACCTTCTCTGTGGTCTAACTTCTGTCTAGATCTCTTACGTCATCTCATACCTTCTTTCTTTCTTGAGAGTCAAAGACTACTCCAGGTGTTTTTTGTTCGTTTGTTTGCCTAAGAACATACCAAGTGTTTATACATCTCAGGGTTTTTGCCCTAGCTGCTCCTTCAGTACAGATATTCCTCACAGAAGACAATTTCTGCCCCTCTTCCTATGCATTTCACCATCTATATTTACTATAGTTTGTTTACTCATATCACTAGTAATTAGAGAAGTATCTGGACTTAATATACATTTGTTGAATGAAAGAATCTACATCTGGATGTAAGAAGAGACAAGATTAACCAGGGAATGTTGTCAGAGGAAAGAAGTGGGCTCCTTGTAGAACCATCAATAATACTGTCTATTGGTAGATAGGAAGAAGAAAAGTCTCTGAAACATCGGAAAAAGGAAGCCATGAATGAGAAAACCCATGAATAGGAAAAGATTTAAGCTGAAATGTGAATATATATTAACCTCATAAAAGTTTATTGTATGAAAGGAAATGATAGATAGAAATGTGGTATCTGGGAAGAGGTGTCTCTGTGTTTGCTTTTTTGTTTGTATTATATATTTTTATTTGTATTAAATACTGTGCAATCTAAAGTTTATTAAAATCCTGCCCAGGATGAACTGTTTGAGTAGGGGGAGATAATGATTTTAAGTCCAGGTATAAAAATTGACCTTAGTCTTGAGAAAATACAATTATATCTTCCATTGTAATAAAGAAGGAAATGAAAAGAATGTAAGCAGATGCAGGTAAATTTGCAATCTTGGAAGCAGTAAGTTAAGGGATTTCTTACAAATAAGCATTGGTTATCTGTAAAATAATGGGCTTCCTCTGGTAGCTCAGTTGGTAAAAAATCTGCTGGCAGTGCAGGAGACCCAGGTTCAGTCCCTGGGTCAGAAAGATCCCCTGGAAAAGGAATTGGCAAACCACTCCAGTATTCTTGCCTGGGATATCCTGTGTACAGAGGAACCTGGCTGGCTACAGTCCATGGGATCACAAGAGCCAGACACTAGCAACTGAACCACCAATCTATAAAATGATAATCAGTGTGTTCAGATTGATACTAAAGGTGAAAGAATCCTAACCTTTAGAAAAGTGAGTAATAGAAAGTATTAACTCTTGTTACCAACATGTAGTTAACTATAAACCAAAAATAATGAAACTTTACTAAAATATTTCCCACTGCCTTATAAAGACCATCACAGAGTCCCCTGAAGCCACTTTTTGCAGTCAAGATATTCTATCTATCTTTTGGGGTTGGAGAGGGGCTTCTGGTTCTGCTTTCAGTCCCATACTGGACCTGTTCCTTAGCTTCCCTAACCCAACAGAAATATTATAAGTAAAAATTTGAGAATTTGTCATCTTGCCCAATATGGTAAAGAAAACAAAGAGTTAAAACACTTTTGATTCTGGGAATTGATTAACATGATGGTATGAGGTGTGTCCATTGTACAAACGGGGGGAAAAAAAACAGATTGGAAAGCAGTATAGTAGGATAAAATTTAAAATAACTTTTGCTCCTTTGGTTTTGTTTTTCAGAATATTTAAGCCCTGTGAATATTTGCAGGCAGAGGAAAAGGAGTATAGTTGAAGAGGAAGGGTGTGCTAGACAGGAAGAGAATAAATTTGGAAGCAAAGTTCTGGAATGAGAAATGATAAAAATAAGAATTTAGGAAGAAAAGGCAGTTTTAATGAGTGTGAAGAACACTTTTTCCTCTTGTGATAAAGGGGGAAAGATAGGAAAATAGAAATAAGCTTAATGAGATTTGAATTAGAGAAAGCCAGGGGAGGACTGAGATAGGAGATCCAAGGAAAATATTAGTTAGAGTAGGGATTTGACTTGATATTGGTTAGGGCTTCCCAGGTGGCTCAGATGGTTAAGTGTCTGCCCGCAATGTAGGAGACCCAGGTTCGATTCCTGGGTTGGGAAGATCCCCTGGAGAAGGAAATGGCACCCCATTCCAGTACTCTTTCCTGGAAAATTCTATGAATGGAGAAGCCTGGTGGGCTGAAGTCCATGGAGCCGCAAAGAGTCGGACACGACTGAGTGACTTCACTTTCACTTTGGTTAACTAAATAAAAGAGCTTCCAGAAGAGTCTCAGATACAGTTGGGCTGTATAGTTATCATTTTTCTTTTATTCTTGTTTTGTAGTTTCTTTAATACTACATGCCAAGTACACATCTAGGTCCTGGAGTATTTATCTTGGTCCCAGTCTACCTAGGTAGAGTTAACACTCCCTGGTGGGAAAGGCTGTTACCAAGCATTAGAGCCGAAGAATTAAAGAAGAAAAGTGATGTGGTACTGCGGTGTGGATTGCTGACCCTTTTTTGCACTGAACTACAAATAACGGACAGTGACTCAGTTGTTTAAAACCTGGTTTAGAGAGTAAGATTGTTTCTCAAATTAAAACAAACAAACAAATAAGGAATAGGTAATGCCACAGGATCCAGAATTCAAAATTCTTCAGTGGGAAAAGAGAGTAAACATTCCTCAACTCCTAAAGTTCAGGTTCTGAGTTCTAGAGTTTCTATAATTGCAATGAACAATTGCAAGCCAAAGAATGGTGATAACGGTGAAAGGCACAATGCTTTTTAGAATAACCAGCTCATTACCCCTCTAATAATCAATGATATTAAATATTAAGTTAGTTATATCTATTTTCTTTTCAGCATCCAACTGCCCCCCTTCACTCCCCACACACATTAACAATCCATTCAAGTCCATGAACACTGAAGTAGTAATCACATTCCTAAATAAAATCATTTTCAGTCTTTACATCAAACTAAACATTCAAATAATAAGACCTTAACAATTTAGCATAAAAATCTTGTTTATTCAGGGTTGCACTAATGTTTAAAACATTTTCAAACACGCTTTTCTCTTTGAATCATTTGTGTGTATCTCTAACCTGTCCAACTAATTTTCTCATCTTTTCCTTTGTGTTAAATTACACACCAATTAGCTTTCATTAATTGTTTGGAGATTAGCCCAAACTCTTTATAACCATTAATAAATTGTTAGTTATGATCTAAAAGTCCCAAAGTCTCAGGTTAAAATAGCAAACAGTCATTTATTTTACCTTTCTGTCTCCCTAGTAATAATAGATAACTCACAACAGCTATTTTATTTTCTTCTATCAGGAAAGCTGTACCTACATGAATAAAATCACACTCCAAATTCTGTTATCAATTATACCAATTAAGGTCAAATAGAATGGAACAGTAGTCTTTGGGGAAAACAATATGAACAATATAAACTGTTATTAATTTAAAGATATCATAGGTACTGATGACAGCTTCTTTCGAAATTGTCATTAATAATCTCTAGACAGTCACCTACAACCACATGTCCAAAATCCACATGTTATTGCGTGTTCTTTGAATTGTGGGGAAAATTAAGCCCCAGAGAAATTCAGTGTTTGCCAAAGGGACTAGCTCACTCTCCTGACATCTTTGCTAAAGCAGGAGTAGTAGGGTTATTTTTGTGTTCTTTTGTTTTTGTTTTTTTTAATAATAGACACGTAATAGGTATGAATGTTGCTGTCTTTCCAAAAAAGAAGAAAAATTACCAAGATTTAGCCTCTTTGAAGTAAATTAAAATAATTTTTGCATGTGTATATCCTATAAAATATTTTATATTTATATTGTTATAGTTGTTTACCTAAAATATACTATATATTTTTATTTAAAATAATATTTTAACTTCATTATAAGATGAAATTGTTTTTGTTAAAAAGTGTGTCTATACTCAGGGTCATTAATGCTAACTTACACAACAGCAGCAAAACGACAACAGTAATCCAGAAGTCCTAAAGGTTGAATGCAATTAAGGTGTATCTGTTGTTCATCCCTTTCTGGGTGGTTTGCCTGTAAACAGATTCCTACCATCTTTTAATGCCTCCATCTTTGTCTTAAAGAAATGAAGTGTGGAGGATCAGGTGGGAGGTTTAATGGACCAGACTTAGTCATAAAATTCCAAACTGATTGAAATGCAGACTGAACAAAGTAACTCTGCATTCAAGATACATCAGAAACAGTTTGATAATTCTCTAGCAGTATCTTGCTTGACAGTCTACACTTCTGATCACCAAATATTCCTTTCACACTATCTTCCATATTCTCAATTTTCTCAAATGAATAATCCCAAATCTCACCTGGTCACAGCATCTGGTTTATATTCTGGGATGTCTGAATGATGACAGTTATCTTCATCAGATTCATGTATGAACTAAAAATGTGGTTCTGAAATCTGAAAGCTAAAAAATCATGCTTTCTGCCCCTGATCCTCCATGTACACTTACCACAGACAGAGACAACATTTTCTCAACAACTCTCATTTGGAAAATGAGAGAAAAGAAGATACACAAAAGTAGTTGATCTATGGCATTTATGGAATATAACTAGGCAGATATTGTGAAGTCTCACTTTCTGGAGAAAAAATAAAGATTCTCAGTTAGGCACCATTATAGTCCCTTGGAAGAATGCCTGTGTTAAGAAGATCAAATTCCCTGAAGGTTGTTTCATCTTATCCTTCGTGGTCATATCTGAAGTAGCTATTGAAGAATATGTCTTTCTTGGCTGCATATAACATGCAAAACCCACCTCACACTCACGGAAATATAGATGTTTAAAAGTCATTTTAAGGATTGCAGAATCAAAGACTTTTTAACATGGACTTGTGGTTGTTTAGCCATATGATTATTTTAAAAACTTGCAAACTATTTACTTTCAGTCAGTTTCAAACACAGGAAGTAAGAACTGCCAGACTTTGTTCCCAAATACCTTTCCTTTATTTGGTATCTTGCTTATCATCGCTCTCTCCATCTTAACTTAAATTCGGATAATCTTGAACCTGTCAAGCTTGAATTGTCAGAACATGTCCTTCATTTGATCTTTGGCACAAATCTGAGTCACTCTGTGTGGCTGAGAAATCTCACTGGGTCTTAGTTCTTCAAAGTCTTTTACATACCATCTCTTCTTTTTCTAAACTTTCCTTTTCCCTTTCAATTCTACTTTAAACTTGCAAATTATTTTCTCAGCTTACATCTTTCTTATAATACTTTGCTAAAACCATCCACAATAATACATACATACCGCTAATATCTATTTTCCAAACACATCTAGAACTACAAGCTCAGTGAGCTTTGGACTGTCTTCTAAACTATCATAGGTGACAGCTTTTAAATGCTTTTTCACTGTAATCACCAATTAACCAACCTGTTTTATTCTACTATAAATAAAGATGCCCACTCCTAAGCCAGTGTCACATATTCTAGTTTTTGTTTATCAGCATCTCACTTGAAGGTACTTTTTTTTTTTATATATTAGTCATTGTAATTAGTACTATCTGCTGCAATAAGTAATCTCAGTCCCTTTGTGCTATTCTCTCTTGCAAAGCCCAGTGTGAATGTTCCTGATTGCACAGCTTTCCTAAGAAGTACTTATACAAAAAGTGATTTAGAGATTCAGCATCCTTGAATCTAGAAATCTCATTATATTTAAGCATATCCTGAAATGACTCCTCTAAGGGGAAAATAAGAAATTGGGCCTGGAAGTTCACTTGTTATTTTCTAGCCATATGTTTTCAATATAAATGCAGAGAAGGCTATGAAATATAGGTTAGGTATGAACCCAGGGGGAAATATCAACAACCTTATATATGCAGATAACACCATGCTAATCACAGAGGAGAGTGAAAAAGCTGCCTTAAAACTCAACATTCAGAAGACTATGATCACAACATCTGGTCCCATCAGTTCATGGCAAACAGATGGGGAAAAAGTGGAAACAGTGACAGACTTTATTTTGGGGGGCTCCAAAATCACTGCAGATGGTGATGGCAGCCATGGAATTAAAAGACACTTGCTCCTTGGAAGAAAAACTATGAAAAACTTAAACAGATATTAAAAAGCAAAGACATCACTTTGCCAACTAAGGGCCATCTAGTTATGCTATGGTTTTCCAGTAGTCAAGTATGGATGTGAGAGTTGGACCATAAAGAAAGTTGGGCACTGAAAAATTGATGCTTTTGAATTATGGTGCTGGAGAAGACTCTTGAGAGTCCCTTGGACAGCAAAATCAAACCAGTCCATCCTAAAGGAAATGAACCTGAATATTCATTGGAAGGACTGATGATGAGGCTGAAGCTCCAATACTTTGGCCACCTGATGTGAAGAGCAGACTCACAGGAAAGGACCCTGATGCTGGGAACAACTGAGGGCAGAAGAAGGGGGATGACAGAGAATGAGATGGTTGGATGGCATCACTGACTCAATGGACATGAGTTTGAGCAAACTCTGGGAGACAGTATGAAGGACAGGGAAGCAAGGTGTGCTGCAGTTCATGGGATGGGAAAGAGATGGGCACAGTTTAACTGAATAGCAACAAGGAACCCAGGAAAACAAGTGGCATCAGTGAATACCTCAACTACAAAGGATAATAAAGCAAACTTTAGTAATCCAATGGCAAATGTTCTTATTTCATTTTCTGTAATTTAACTTCCTTTGGAAAAAGTAACTTTCCACTTGGAAACTACTGTCAAACTTCATGACTAGTCAAATTATAAAGTATTCATGCTTAATAAATATTCAGTTTACTGCCACATTTTAAAATGTAAATACTTGTTAGCGTAAAGAATTTTGGCCCATTAGCTGTATTATTTTCTAATCCCAGTTTTTGTTTCCCAAACAAGTACAAATACATGCCAATTTTGCAAAAAGCTTTCATTGAAAGCTTAATGTGGAAATAGTGCATGGCCACTTACTGCTAAAGATGGAGGTTTAATTAGGGCATCTCTAATGTTCTTTTTCCTGCTAACATTTTATCAAATGTGACACCCTTGAATTTAAGCAAAAGTCATGCTAGGCTAGCATTTTAATGTGTATGGAACTTCACAGGCTCTGTCCAGCTCATTAAATAATCTAAATAATCAAGATCTGTTTTCTGATGACATTTTGAAAGAATAAAAAAAATTGATACAGGAATTACAATGAAAAGGCTTTTAAGGTAATTTTTGTCCTGATTTGTAAACAATATGCTCATTGCCAAAAAAAAACAAAAAAAGAATAAAAAATTAAACAAAAATTTTCAAAGAACTTATCACCCTCTAAACAGATAAGTTCTTTCTATTTTATTGTTGCTCCTCTGTGTGTGTGTTTTATAATAAATATGTTTTTCTAAATATATAGTTTTCCATTTCCATTAAGTCATTAAAAATTTATGATTTAAATGCGCTAATAATATTTCACCCTATATATGTCACATTATCTACTTAATCTTCTGTTAGATATTTAGGCAATTTGTAATATGTTATGGACATGACTATATCTGTAAAATATATCTTGATACATAAATCTTCATATAAATCTCTGAAGAATTTAGGGTATATTAATGTTTTTGAGGTTTTTAAGCAGAATTATAAAATCATGTCCTGTGAATCTATGTATCAATCTATACTTCTCCCAGCAATGTACAAGAGTACTTATTGCCATCATTCTTGTTTCAGTTATTATTATCAGTTTCTATACTGTCAATTTAATAGTTGGATAGTTTTTTAAATGGTTATTTGGTTTCCTATGATGTTGTATAACTTTGGATGTTGTCTGCATTCTATGTTTAGATGTGTTGTGTAAATGGCTTGTAGGATCATGGTTTTTCTTCATTCAACCTATGCTGATTTTTTGCTAGTTACAAGGTATAGTACTATACACTGAAGATGCAGTGGTAAACAAGACAGACAAGATCCCTATCCTTATAGAGCTTATAGTTAGCAGGATAAAGGACCTTTTATAACACATAACACATCTCAACATAAATCACTCTCCAACTTAATCAACACCTTCATTCCTTCAGCAAAACATGGCAACTTATAAGAGACTGAACGCTGATGGTTAGGAAGCTAGTGTCTGACAAGAATGTACATTTCTGTTCCCTTCACTTGAGTTATATGCCTACCAAGACTCAAATGAGTGTGATCACAAATTTCTTCTTCCAAGATGTTCTGGTTATGGTAATTTTGTACTTTCATGAATATATTTAGACAAAGAAAATATGAGTACAAAAGAAATACAGTTTTGTTTTTATAAAATTTTGGTTCAGTATTTATAAAAACTTAATTGTTAAGACTATTAATTTATATTATATGAAAATGATTTAAAAATATTACTTGTTTAGAAAGCATATGCACTTAGGATTTTCTGATTAAATTTTTCTTCCACCTAAAACGAAAAGAAAGTGGAAGTTGTCATATATTCACAAAGTATATTTTTAGTTGGTAGAGACTGTATGGACCTCTACTCAACAGAGTGCTGCCAAAAGAAAAAGCCTTTAGCTATAAACTGAAGCAAATAAATAAACATAAAAATTATAATGTATATTTATATGATTTATGTCACAATAAATGCCTAATACATATATATATATATAATTGTTCATGGTTTTGTCTTATTCTACTGTCTGCTGCTGCTGCTGCTAAGTCACTTCAGTCGTGTCTGACTCTGTGCGACCCCATAGACGGCAGCCCACCAGGCTCTGCCGTCCCTGGGATTCTCCAGGCAAGAACACTGGAGTGGGTTGCCATTTCCTTCTCCAATGCATGAAAGTGAAAAGTGAAAGTGAAGTCGCTCAGTCACGTCTGACCCTCAGTGACCCCATGGACTGCAGCCTTCCAGGCTCCTCCATCCATGGGATTTTCCAGGCAAGAGTACTAGAGTGGGGTGCCATTGCCTTCTCCATTCTACTGTCTACTTGTAATTAATCAAACTGTTTGATAATAAGATTTCTAAGCAGAGACATTACTTTGCCAACAAAGATCCATCTAGTCAAGGCTATGGTTTTTCCAGTGGTCATGTATGGATGTGAGAGTTGGACTGTGAAGAAGGCTGAGTGCTGAAGAATTGATGCTTTTGAACTGTTGTGTTAGAGAAGACTCTTGAGAGTCCCTTGGACTGCAAGGAGATCCAACCAGTCCATTCTGAAGGAGATCAGCCCTGGGATTTCTTTGAAAGGAATGATGCTAAAGCTGAAACCCCAGTACTTGGCCACCTCATGCAAAGAGTTGACTCATTAGGAAAAAGCTCTGATGCTGGGAGGAGTTGGGGGCAGGGAGGAGGAAAGGGGGACGACGAGGAGGA
>NW_011495084.1:7559500-7561623 GCF_000754665.1 Bison bison bison | reverse complement strand
AGTTGGACTGTGGAGAAGGCTGAGTGCCGAAGAATTGATGCTTTTGAACTGTTGTGTTAGAGAAGACTCTTGAGAGTCCCTTGGACTGCAAGGAGATCCAACCAGTCCATTCTGAAGGAGATCAGCCCTGGGATTTCTTTGAAAGGAATGATGCTAAAGCTGAAACCCCAGTACTTGGCCACCTCATGCAAAGAGTTGACTCGTTGGAAAAGACTCTGATGCTGGGAGGGATTGGGGGCAGGAGGAGAAGGGGACGACAGAGGATGAGATGGCTGGATGGCACTACTGACTTAATGGACGTGAGTCTGGGTGAACTCCAGGAGTTGGTGATGGACAGGGAGGCCTGGCGTGCTGCAGTTCATGGGGTCGCAAAGAGTCGGACACGACTGAGCGACTGAACTGAACTGAACTGAATGTAATTAAGCAGTAATAATCATGAGAAATAAGAGAGAACTATAAAATATTTTCATCTAGGAAATATGATTTGCTTTCTGGCTTGATTTTTGGCAGATTTCCTCACACTAGTTTAAATTCCAGCCTCTAATAAATAGGAAGATCCTGGTCTAGATTTTAGAAATTGGTGAAATCCTGACTACAAACAAGTGCCTCTAGAGAAGGTTTGCAAGGCCACAGTAATTACTTTTGTGTGTGTGTGTGTGTGTGTAATAAAGTTTTATTAAAGTATAAAGGAGATAGAGAAAGCTTCTGACATAGGCATCAGAAGGGGGCAGAAAGAGTACCTGCTTGCTAGTGTTAACAATGAAGTTATATAATCCAAAGACTATCTGGAGGTTGTAAAGACCTCATCAGACCTACTCCCATAATTTACATTTTAAGATAACAGTGTCCTCAGGCAAGATACATCCTTGTAAAGACCAGGTGTACTCCCATAATTAACATTTTAAGATAACAGAAGGTTGAATCCAAAGACTGTCCTTAGGCAGGATACATTATTGTTATATAATCCTAAGGAATGTGGAAAAAGAAAAAAAGTTTGTCCTTTCTTCCTCCTTGAGAATTCCAGATCCCTCTCTCCTTGGGGACCCCTAGACTCCCTATCAACCTGCCTAGGAACTGACTCTCTCATTCCCCCCTTTTCTTTTTAGGAGAATTATGTTGCCTAGGGAAAAGGGGCATCGTTCTCATTCCATAACCACTTCCAAGCTGAATGGGGCGTTGTCCCTAAATTGGTGAGGCAACATATTTTCCTAATCCTCATATTGAGGATATCTGATCCAGGGAGCCCAAATAGTAGCTGGAGGAAGCTACAGCAGTAGCAGGAGTTTGAGCAACCATTTGTAACTTAAAAGCTTTCATGCGGCTAGAAACAAATCCAGTTATACAATTACAGATACAAACAGCAAAAACACAACATTCAGAATCAAAATTAAAAGTCACATTATGTCCATAGTTAAAGTGCAAAGTGTTGCACCAGTCCATTTTAGGGTTGGTAGATGTCATCAGATGAAGAAGAGGCATCGCATGTGATTGTTGTCGAAGGTATTCACAGACTTGGAGAAAGTCTTTTCCTTGAAGTGGGGGTGTCCACCACGGGAAGCCTTCCACTGACGAAGAGGGGAGCGCTCTTCTCTAGCAACATGTGTTACACATTACTTCCCAGGTGGCACTAGTAGTAAAGAACCTGCCTGCCAATGCAGGAGAGCTAGAAGACCGATTTGATCCCTGAGTCGAGAAGATCCCCTGGAGGAGGGCATTGCAACCCACTCCAGTATTCTTGCCTGGAGAATCTCATGGACAGTGGAGCCTGGCTGACTACAGTCCATAGGGTCGCAAACAGTTGGACACGATTGAAGCCACTTAGCGCACATGCACATATACACACATGTATATCTCCAAATCAGGAAACCAATAGGAATTTTTATTTCTAATTATTATTATTTAAGTATCTCTCTCTTCTTTATTTTGAAAAGAATTTTTGTAAAGAACAATCCATTGTATAATTATTGGTTTGTTTCCCAATTCTGGATAATGTATTGGTATGCATCTATGTTGTGTTTTACTTAATCATATAAACATTTTTTGGCTCCTTCATCACAGCATTTTGCTTGGATAATGCAAATACATTTATGTTTGAGCTCACTTAAAAAACCTTTTTTTAAAAA
>NW_011495084.1:7555559-7559400 GCF_000754665.1 Bison bison bison | reverse complement strand
AAAAAAAAAAAAAAACCTTTGTGTTTACCTTTAATTCATCCATAAACTTCAGTGCAGCCAGCAATGTTTGTTATAGTGGATTCAGTAGGTACCGAGAGGATCAAATTGTAAACATTTTAAAACAGCAATGCCTTAGCACAAAGTGTTGGACATGCTTTGAATTCTATACAATGATATACTGTATCTCTACAGAACTGTCAGGGTGAAGAAAGGGAGTATTGCAACAGTTATAAACATATCACATACAGGCATTACAGGCATTTATTCAGACAAATAGAGATGTAGCTAGGTGTCATTTTAAACCTCAACTATTTATGATTTTGGCAGATAGTTGAAAACAGAATGCATTTATAGCTCAGAAATGTAAAAACAACCAACAGTACATTGTCAACGGTTAGTGTATCAGGACTAGCATAAGCACACGAAACACTGATAGTTCTCATTGTTTTTATTTCATATTTAATCATTTTATTCATAAATGCTAGAACAGCTAAAAGGAAACTAAGCTTGTTTCATTGTGAAGGTTTTTAAAATATTTTGTGTTCTCTCATTTTCTATCTTATTCTTATAGGAAATATAATCAATTTTTTAAACTGCCAAATTTACCTAGTGTGTTTCAGAGAAGGAAGACTAATAATTTCCAAAGAAGATAATGGAAATTGACTATATTTATATTTGTGTATATTATGAATATATCATATTATATGTATACATATGTGAAACCTGTGAGAAACAGAGATGAAACTCACAATAGTGTCAGTTCTGTGCCTGGTGTAGCTTTCCTGATTGTGGGACAGGATAGGGAGGTGAAGTCCAAGTGAGTTTGGTGACCTGTCCTTCCTGAGGAACCAAAGACCAGAGTTGGACAATGATGAGGTGGTTGGAACTGGTATTACAGTCTACAGAAACAAAAAGCTTCAGCAGTTTGCCTAGGGGTTCTAATTATGTCTTTTGCCATAGACTGAGCTATTCTGTATCTGCCCCAGGTAATGTTCTGCAAAGTTCTGCTCAGAAAAAAAAAAAAAAAAAATGAACAGCTGGACAAAATACCAGGTATAAAAAATCAGATTTCATCTGAATACTCTAATTATTTTTTGAGAATCCAGAAAAAAGACATGATCTAGAATATCTTTTGCAGAAGCATTTCTATTAACCCAAAATAAAGGCTACTCATTCTATAACCACATTTTTAAAAGCTGAAAAACAAGAGTGGAGATAATTACACTGATGTATCAGTAAATTAGCTCCCTGCCAGAGCAACATGCAGTACATCAAAGGAATACAAATAAATCAGATTTTCAACAATACAAAATTCACAGTGTTCAACATACAGTATATATTAGATAGCTGAAGAAACAGAAAAAATGTAATTCAAAGCTAAGCAATAAAAAATAATTCAAAACAAACACAGAAATGACAGGTCAGAATTAGCTGCTTCAGCATCTTAGACTGCTATTATAATAATTGAAAAGAAGGAAAATCTTAGTAGAGAAATGGTAACTATGAAAAAAGAGCTAAAAAAAATTCTAAAACTGAAAACTATAATATGTCCAAAATGAAAAAAAAAAACCACGCACTAGATGGACAAAAGACAGGATATTGTAAAATATGTTATCAGTTATCTGGAAGACAGGAGAATAAAAATCACTGAAACCAATACACACAAAAAATAAATTTTTAAAAATTTAAAAGGCAGTCATTGACCTGTGGGACAATATCAAGCAATTTAATATAGGTGTCATTGGAATCCCAGAAAGGGAAGGAAAATATATGAGGTAAATAAACAGTGGCTGAGCATTTTTTTTTTTAATTTGAGAAAAATAATACCAATCTGTAAATTAAAGAATTACAACAAACCACAAATAAGATAAAGTTTAGAAAAAGCCACACATAAGCATAATAGAGTCAAACTGCTGAAAGCCAAATATAAAGAATATTTTTAAACTAGGTGAAAGGGAAAAACATACTGCCTACTTAGGGAATAATGATAACTAGGACTCAATACCTCTCATTTAAAAAAAAAAAAAAGTGAAATAACATCAAGGCTAACGAATAAAAAAATTAAAGCATAATTCAAAGTCCAGAAATGTTTCCTTCAAATATCATTCAAAAATAAAGGTAACATAAAGTTATTTTCTCATGAACAAAATATCAAGAATTTACCACTAGCAGATGTGTAGTATATGAATGGTGGAGTAGGTTAGTTAGGCTAAATGATGATACCTGATGAAAATTAGAATCTATATCCCCCCAAAAAGGGGAAGAGTAATATGACAATTATATGTCTAGTGTAAAAGTCTTTTTAAAATCAGTTTTTTTTTTAATTTCCCCAAAAGATCATTGATTGTGAAAATAATGAAACCTAAAGGCATTGTTTATAGATGATAGATGGATACATAGATAGGCAGAAGGATTGGCAGGAGGAGGAATGAAATGTATGACAACTGCATAAAGGACTGGAAAGAAAATTGAAGCTCCTTAAATTGTTCATAAAATAACCTTCAAGACAGACTACTGTTTTAAATAGAGGGTGCATATTGTAATTCACATAAGAACCACAAAAAGCATGGAAGGACAGAATAAAAAAACAAAAGATAAGATAAAATGGAATAATAAAACATACTCAACCCAAATGAAGACAGAAAAGGAGTGGCTAAAAAAAGGAAATGATGGGACAAACACAAGATAAATAGTAAGATGGTGGGGATGTTTCAGTCGCTAAGTCATGCCTGACTTTTGCAACCCCATGGATTGTCATCTGCCAGGCTCTTCTATCCATGGGATTCTCCAGTCAAGCATATTGGAGTGGTTGTCATTTCCTTCTCCAGAGGATTTTCCCGACCCAGGAATCAAACCCTGGTCTCCTGCATTGCAGGGAGATTCGTTACCAACTGAGCTACAAGGGAAACCCAAATAGTAAGGTAGTAGACATAAAACTATGTCAATGGTTATGTTAAGTGTAAATGAACAAAATAATCTAATTAAAAAACAAAGATTGCCATAGTAGTTGAACAAAGCATGACCCAACCATATGTTGTTTATAAGAGATGCATTAAATATAAAGGCACAGAAAAAATTAAAAATAATAATATGTAAAAACACAAACCATAACAAAGCTTGAGTGGTTTTAATAATTTCAGACAAAGTTAACACCACAATTATTTTATTGCAACTCTACCATAAAGAGTATTAACAAAAATTTGTTAAAAGTCATTTCACAATAATGAAGGGTGAGCATATGAAGGGTGTACTGGTGGCTCAGAGGTTAAAGTGTCTGCACGCAATGTGGGAGACCTGGGTTCGATCCCTGGATCAGGAAGATCCCCTGGAGAAGGAAATGGCAACCCTCTCCAGTATTCTTGCCTGAGAAACCCATGGACAGAGAAGCCTGGTGGGCTACAGTCCACGGGGTCGCAAAGAGTCAGACACAACTTAGCGACTAAACTTTCAACTTTAACATATCAAAAAGAATAGAAATCCCAAGGTGTAACTAGTAACTGAGGCTCAAAATGTAAGTAACAGTAATTGACAAGATAGCAAGAGAGAAGTAGGAAAAATTATATAACAAAATCTAAAAGTCATATGATACCACTTATATGTAGAATCTAAAATATGACAAAAATGACCTATCAACAAAACAGAAACAGATTCACAGACATGGAGATCAGATTTGTGGTTGCCAAGGAGGAGAAGTGCCAGGAGAGGGATGGACTGGGAATTTAGGATTGGTTCAGTTCAGTTTAGTCACTCAGACATGTCCGACTCTTTGCGACCCCATGAATCGCAGCACGCCAGGCCTCCCTGTCCATCACCAACTCCCGGAGTTCACCCAGACTCACGT
>NW_011495084.1:7554815-7555459 GCF_000754665.1 Bison bison bison | reverse complement strand
TCGTCCCCTTCTCCTCCTGCCCACAATCCCTCCCAGCATCAGAGTCTTTTCCAATGAGTCAACTTTTCTCATGAGGTGGCCAAAGTACTGGAGTTTCAGCTTTAGCATCATCCTTCCAAAGAAATCCCAGGGCTGATCCCTTTAGAATGGACTGGTTGGATCTCCTTGCAGTCCAAGGGACTCTCAAGAGTCTCTCCAACACAACAGTTCAAAAGCATCAATTCTTCAGCACTCAGCTTTCTTCACAGTCCAACTCTCACATCCATACATGACCACAGGAAAAACAATAGCCTTGACTATGGTTGACTTGACTATAAGTCAACTATACAAAACTATAGCCTTGACTATACTTTGTTGGCAATGTCTCTGCTTTTCAATATGCTATCTAGGTTGGTCATAACTTTCCTTCCAAGGAGAAAGGGTCTTTTAATTTCATGGCTGCAGTCACCATCTGCAGTGATTTTGGAGCCCAAAAAAATAAAGTCTGACACTGTTTCCACTGGTTCCCCATCTATTTGCCATGAAGTGATGGGACCAGATGCCATGATCTTCGTTTTGTGAATGTTGAGCTTTAAGCCAACTTGTTCACTCTCCACTTTCACTTTCATCAAGAGGCTTTTTTAGTTCCTCTTCACTTTCTGCCA
>NW_011495084.1:7531625-7554631 GCF_000754665.1 Bison bison bison | reverse complement strand
CAGCTGTTGTTCCATGTCCAGTTCTAACTGTTGCTTCCTGACCTGCATACAAATTTCTCAAGAGGCAGATCAGGTGGTCTGGTATTCCCATCTCTTTCAGAATTTTCCACAGTTTATTGTGATCCACACAGTCAGAGGCTTTGGCATAGTCGATAAAGCAGAAATAGATGTTTTTCTGGAACTCTCTTGCTTTTTCCATGATCCAGCAGATGTTGGCAATTTGATTTCTGGTTCCTCTGCCTTTTCTAAAACCAGCTTGAACATCAGGAAGTTCATGGTTCACATATTGCTGAAACCTGGCTTGGAGAATTTTGAGCATTACTTTGCTAGCGTGTGAGATGAGTGCAATTGTGCGGTAGTTTGAGCATTCTTTGGCATTACCTTTCTTTGGGATTGGAATGAAAACTGACCTTTTCCAGTCCTGTGGCCACTGCTGAGTTTTCCAAATTTGCTGGCATATTGAGTGCAGCACTTTCACAGCATCATCTTTCAGGATTTGAAATAGCTCAACTGGAATTCCATCACCTCCACTAGCTTTGTTAGTAATGATGCTTTCTAAGGCCCACTTGACTTCACATTCCAGGATGTCTGGCTGGTAGATGCAAACTATTACATTTGGAAGGGATAAACAACAAGGTCCTACTCTCACAGGGCACTGTATCCATTCTTCTGGGATAAACCATAGTGGAAAAGAATATTTTAAAAAGGGTATATATGTGTAAAACTAGGTCACTTTGCTGTACAGCAGAGTGAAACGACACTGTAAATCAACTGTAATTCTAAGAAAAAGATTTAAATTTTTTAATTAAAAAAATAAATAAAAGCTATAAATTTGGAAAAAAAATACTCTAAATATTTTATATAAAAACATTTTTGAAGGAGCATACAGGAATTATCTGTTAATAAAAGTTTCTTTCTATGTCAGAGAGTGTTTTGCCTATGTTCTCCTCTAGGAGTTTTATAGTTTCTGGTCTTATGTTGAGATTTTTAATCCATTTTGAGTTTATTTTTGTGTATGGTGTTAGAAAGTGTTCTAGTTTCATTCTTTTACAAGTGATTGACCAGATTTCCCAGCACCACTTGTTAAAGAGATTGTCTTTAATCCATTGTATATTGTTGCCTCCTTTATCAAAGATAAGGTGTCCATATGTGCATGGATTTATCTCTGGTCTTTCTAGAATGGATGCCATAGAACCTGAATGGAAAGAGCAGTTTTGATTTTTATTACATGTAATTTTTTAATTTTCAATACTTTATAACTACAGGTTTTTTCATAATATAAATATAGCTAAAAATAAAAATAATTCTTTCCTTTAAAGAAACAGATCCCTTATGTAGCACTGACCTTTTTTTTTTTTTTTTTCCATTTTTCAGTAATGGTATCAGCTGATATATATTATAGAATAATTAAATGCTGATGTATTTGGTTCCTATGGCTAAGTTAAAAGGTCTCCTCTTTAACCTTTCAAGTTTTTAAGTTTCCACATAAACTTTAATGGCTTAAAATTGTACAAATTTATTTTTTTATATCTATGCATGTCAGAAGTTTAAACTAGGTCAGTACAGCTGTTTTTCTTCTTCAAATTCTAGGGGAGAACCCATGTCTTTCTTAGCTTCCAGTGGTGGCCTCATTGTGTGGGTAATAGCCCTAGGTTACTTCAACCTCCGCTTTCATCCTGACCTTTCCTTCTCTGACCATGACCCTTGCTCATCCCTCTCCTCAGCAACTTTGTCCTTACGTTGGACTGACCAAGATAATCCAGAATAATGTCTCCATTTCAAGAACCTTGATTTAATGACACTTGGAAATTTCCTTTTGCTAAGTAAGGTAATATTCACAGGTTCCAGAAATTAGGACATAGATCTCTTTGGTAGTCATTATCTGACTACCACAGCTAAGCATTGTGCTAATTACCTTCATTCTTTATTTTATTTAATCCTTACACAATTTTATCAGCTGGGCTTTATTCAATCAAGGAAACAATTTTAGAGGGATGAAGTTCTCATGGGGGTGCACAGAAGTTGAGCTAAGAGACTGGAAATGAAAAGTTTATCTTAATGGCTTCAGAACCTTTACTCATGACTATTATGATATATACTGTCATTAATATTGGGCTTCCCTGGTGGCTCAGATGGTAACGAATCTCCCTGCAATGCAGTAGATCAGGTTCAACCCCTGGATCGGGAAATTCCTTGGAGAAGGGAATGGCTATCCACACCAGCTGGAGTAGTTTGTATTCTTTCCTGGAGAACTCCATGGACAGAGGAATCTTCCCCAATGGATCAGTCAGTAAAGAATACACCTACAATATAGGAAACCTGGGTTCAATCCATGGGTCAGGGAAGATCCCCTGGAGAAAGAAATGGCAACCCATTCTGATATTCTTGCCTGGAAAATCCCATGGACAGTGGAGCCTGGTGGGCTATAGTCTATGGAGTTGCAGAGAGTCAAACACAGCTTAGCAACTAAACCACCACCACTCATTAATATTATCATATTGCTTTTAGGCATATATAACTTGTGATACTAGCTATTGATTATCATTTAAACTTTCAAGTGACACCTCTTGCATCCTCTGACTCATTGTGACCCAGTGGACTGTAGCCTGCCAGGTTCCTCTGTCCATGGAATTCTCCATTCAAGAATACTGTAGTGTGTAGCCATTCCCTTCTCCAGGGGATCTTCCTGACCCAGGGATGGAACCCGGGTCTCTTGCATAGCAAGGCAGATTCTTTACCACCTTAACCACCAGGGAAGCCCAAATAATGCATGTGATATTAAATTAAGCTAAGCTAAGATAGATGAACTGTTGAGTACAGATTAGTTTTGATTTTCTTGAACAGAACAACCTTATCAACTTCTTCAAACAACTTTAGTACCATAGAATCCAAGTGACCATACATCTAAAAGTCTGTGAGCCCCTTGACATGTTAAACTACACTTCAGCCAATCTGCAATCTCATGATCCAAGACTTTCCTCTTAAGAGGAATTTTTGAAATTTTGTAGCAGTTCAATTTTCTCACATTCAATGGTGTTAACTCTTAGGCAGAGATTGATTTTCAAGTCCACTTATATATTCTGCCCTGACATGTTTGGAGGCAAACAACTGACCCCAATGTTATTTTTCACCTTAATATAATAAAATGACTCCAGCAATCTGGGTATATAATATGGATGGAGGATAGCTAAGCATTCTTATGTAAATACAGGTTTTGCTTCTCATTTAGTCCCTGAAAAGTCACATTTGGAATATACCATTTGAAACTCTGCCAAGGAATTCTTACATAATTCAATAAACTTTTTATGTCATTCTTTGGTGCAAAACCTCAGTAGTCCAAAAGTTTTCAAGGATTAATCTATGACATTCATGTGGGCTCAGGAAAGAAGGATATAGAGAACTATTGTTTAATGGGTACCCAGTTTCAGTTGGGGAAGATGAACAAAATTCTGGAGAGGGATTATAGTGATGGTTTTACAACAATGGGAGTGTACTTAACATCACTGAGCTGTTTAACAAAAACATAGTCAAAATAATAAATTTTTATGTTATGAATATTTTACCATCATACAATTCTTACTAAAAGAATAGCTGAATAACACTTTCAAGAAAGATGGAAACAAGGGAGCTTCAAAAGCATGAATAGCAGAACTTTATTGACTTCCAGTGTAGTCCTTTTCCAATCAGTATACTCTAGATTTCATCACCTCTTAGTTCAAATATTCAAGTATTCACCTGTGGTCAGTGAATCTTCAGGAAGGTGAGGTCATTTAGCCTGAAGGAGGTAGAGCCCTTTTCAGAGCAGTTCCTCTGAGAAATGAGTAGACAAACAAAAAGTAATGGAGATCTCTAATACAACTGACAACCAGGCCAAAAAAAGAAAAACTGAATTGGAGAGTTTATAAATGAGTTAATACTGAAAAACTGCCTTTGTCCTAAGTAACACTAACTAAAATGCACTAACAATTACCTTTCATGATTTAAGTTAACTGGGATTTTTTTTTTTTACTACTGGAAAGAAATGTCGATAGATCTTAGGGAGCAGATCTAAATTTAAGTGACAATCAGAAAGAAAATAAAGAGTGAATCTTATTTAAATATTTGTTGGAAATAAAGAGAAATGCTGGGGGAGTTTGTAACTTCCCCAGTTCTGTCTTGCTGCAGCAAAAATTTGAAGTGGTGGATGGACCAGTGTTACAGCTCAGTTTTATTTGGCAAGCAAAGGAAAATAATCTTCCATGCGTGAGGGCATGCTGACCCAAAAAATAGCAGAGAGAAGAGAGGCCCCTGGCCTCAATTTTGCCTCCTCTTTTTATATGTTTTTTCTCCTCCCCCTGAGCCTGCCCTATGTAAATTGGGCTAGCTAGGAGTGCTGTTTGTTCCACCTGAGATTCTGTCTCTGGTCCTCAGACCTTCCTTTCTTCTATTTTTATGGGCTTTTCCCTTCTTTCTCTTTTAGCCACCATCATTCTGGATTCCTTTTTCCTTTTCTAACTACCTAACAGAAATAAATCCTAAGTCTCAATATTAAAATAAAGACAAATTTACAGATCAGAAATGACCTATACAAAGATATTTTAAGTCAATGTTATAAAAATTGTATGCATGTTCTTTCAAAACAGTATGCTGTTGCTGCTGCTGCTAAGTCGCTTCAGTTGTGTCCGACTCTGTGCGACCCCATAGATGGCAGCCTACCAGGCTCCCCCGTCCCAGGGATTCTCCAGGCAAGAACACTGGAGTGGGTTGCCATTTCCTTCTCCAATGCATGAAAGTGAAAAGTGAAAGTGAAGTCGCTCAGTCATGTCCAACTCTTAGCATCCCCATGGACTGCAGCCTACCAGGCTCCTCCATCCATGGGATTTTCCAGGCAAGGGTACTGGAGTGGGTTGCCATTGCCTTCTCCCTCCTAACAGTATACAGTATAAGATATAGTATAAGAACTCTGTGCTCTTCTTTACAGTACTTTAGCTAATCTTTTTAAGAGCTTGTGATTATCAGCTAAGTCTCACAACAATTAAGTAAAATGGCATTGAGTGAATAAAAACTTAGCATGGTGTGAGATTAAGTATACAGTACAAAAACAGTATAAAACTTGGTGCTCTTCTTTACAGTATTTTAAGTAATAATTTTAAGAGCTTGTGATTATCAGCTAAAGTCTCACAACAATTAAGTAAAATGGCATTGAGTGAATAAAAACTTAGCATGGTGTGAGATTGAAAATGCATATATATACACATATAAAATGTCGTGTTCCGGGTGTAGGTTGGAAAAGAATTTCCAGACATAATACAGAATGAGAGGGAAATACAGTTTATTAGAATTGGAAACAGTGTTAGAACAGTGGACCAGCTCAAGGGAGAATCAACATTGAACAGGGATTCTTGATTCAGTTTTATACCCTAGGTGTAAGGAGCAGGATAGGGATCTTGTGGGTTATTTGCTGATTGGATGAGGTAGGCTTACTGAATTGGGGGAGTGGGGCGAGTTAAGGCAAATACCTTCTCCCTATATGAGAAGGAGGACAGACAGATTATACTGGTCGGGAGGACATGGAATTCATTAATAGACACGGAATTCATTAACAGTTACAACATTGGGGATGGAAGGGAAGGTCGATAAGGGTCTGATTTTTCCATTCCTGCATTCTAAGACCTTCCTTGGTTTCATCTGCTCTTGCATTCCAAGACCCTCCTTGGTTTCATCTGCTCTTTTGTCCTTGGGTCACCACATTCCTAGTCTAATTCTTTAGCAGAAATGGTAATGGACAACCGAAGGGCCTTAGATTATCTCCTAGCCAAACAAAGGTGAGTTTGTGCCGTCATCAACAAAACTTTTTGCGCATATATTAACAGTAGTGGCCTAGTAGAAGAGGATATTAAGAAAATATATGAAAAAGCTAAATGGTTACATTCCTTTGGGAAAGGGGCCCCAGATGCAAATACCATTTAGCAAACTATCAAAGGGGCCCTACCTAATGTAACATGGTTTTTACCTCTCCTTGACCTTCCATCACCTTCCTCCTGATATTACTGTTTGGCCCATGTATTATTAACACATTGTCTAAGTTCATCTCCCGAAAGGTTCAGAAGATCCAATTCCAAATGATCTTACAAAAGGGATACCAGCCAGTGGATACTTGGCTGGTATGTTATATCATTCATGGATATATCATGCCATATCATTCCACGGAGTCCCACCTTCCTCCCTAAGTATACCTTGACAGAGAGCAGGCAAAGGGAACCCAGAGCCCCACGATCCCCCTGTACAGCCTGAAGAAGCCAGAGTGGTCATTGCCACTTTTCCCTTGAGACTGGGTTCCCAAATGCCTGAGACAGGAAATAGGTAGATAGACATGAGCAGGGTATCAAAAGGGGCCAAATAATTGGCCCTAAAAATAAAGAGAGGAAGGAATGTGGTGACCCAAGGACAAAAGAGCAGATGAAACCAAAGAGGGTCTTGGAATGTAAGAATGGAAAAACCTGACCTTTATTGACCTTCCCTCCCATTCCCAATGTTGTAACTAGTAATGAATTCCAGGTCTTCCTGACCAGTATAACCATATAGGGAGAAGGTATTTGCCTTTCTCCCTCCCCCCACAATAAGTCTACCTCATCCAATCAGCAAATGACCTGCCAGACCCCTATACCACTCCTTACACCCAGGGTATAAAAATGAATCAAGAACCCCAGTTCAACGTCATCTCTCCCTGACTATCAGGAAGCTGGCCCACTGTGCTGGCAGTGACTCGCCCCTGCTGCTGCTGCTGCTAAGTCGATTCAGTTGTGTCTGACTCTGTGCGACCCCATAGATGGCAGCCCACCAGGCTCCCCCATCCCTGGGATTCTCCAGGCAAGAACACTGGAGTGGGTTGCCATTTCCTTCTCCAATGCATGATAGTGAAAAGTGAAAGTGAAGTCACTCAGTCGTGTCCGACTCTTAGCAGCCCCACGGACTACAGCCTACCAGGCTCCTCCATCCATGGGATTTTCCAGGCAAGAGTACTGGAGTGGGGTGCCATTGCCTTCTCCGGTGACTCGCCCCACCCCACTCTAATAAACTTTATTCTTCTTTTGTCCTGCCTCGTGTCTGGAAATTCTTTTCCAACCCATGCCCAGACCATGACATATATGTGTCTGTGTGTGTGTGTATATATACACACACATATATACACACACATATGACAGAATATATTTAAAAGTCAAGTTTAATGTGTATGTATGTGGGGAGTTGTGTTTAAGTGGAGGACCATTGTTTTCTCTACTTTTTGTGTAGGCAAAACAAACAGACAAATCACACACACAAATGAAAGTTGCCTTTTGGCAATGCACTCCAGTAGTCTTGCCTAGGAAACCCCATGAACAGAGGAACCTGGTGGGCTACAGTTCATGGGGTCACAAAGAACTGGACATGACTGAGCATATATATATACACACATATACATATACATACACAGTGAAACGGAGAAGGCAGTGGCACCCCACTCCAGTAGTCTTGCCTGGAAAATCCCATGGATGGAGGAGCCTAGTAGGCTGCAGTCCATGGGGTCACTAGGAGTCAGACACGACTGAGCAACTTCAATTTTCCTTTTCACTTTCATGCATTGGAGAAGGAAATGGCAACCCACTCCAGTGTTCTTGCCTGGAGAATCCCAGGGATGGGGGAGCCTGATGGGCTGCCGTCTATGGGGTCACACAGAATCAGACACGACTGAAGTGACTTAGCAGCAGTAGCATCAGCACACATTGAAAACATAAGATGGAAATTACTTCCCCAAAAGATTATAAAATGGAAATTACATAGGAAATTAAATATAACTACATCCTGCCAAAGATTTTAATTTCACATACATATTTTGTGTAGTATGTTGAAATGGCTAGATGTTTGTTTAACCTACAAATCATATTGAATATCTAACCTGGCAAGCAAAATCAGACAGACGGTCTTTTTGCAAGGGCCTTGTATTGTAGGGGGAGATGCAAACATTTAAAAAAGAGAAATAAATCTATTTATTGTAATAATAAGTACAATGAAAGAAAGGTATCTGGAATCAGAGCATATAATTGAGATTTGGCTTAATTAATGAGATCAGGAAAGACTTCTTTGATCAGGGAGTGTCTGATTGGAATGAGTAGAGACATTTGAATAAAGAAGGAAATGGGATGGATATAAAGCATTTAGACAGAATACAAAAGATGTGTAAAGACCTAAAGCTAAAATATGTAACATGACTATGAATGAATAATGGAACATTCAAATGACTTTTATTTTGATAACAAGGATTAATATGAAATTAAGAATGGGTAAAGGGCATTTCAATCAGTAGAAACTGATTTTACAAGCAGGTCCTCTGGGAAAGGTGTTATGGCAAGAAATGGGACTAAAATCTGTTATATTAGATGCAGAAGAAAGAGAGTAAGAGTGAGATCAAGAAGGCTGGTAGCAGATGAAATTAGAGAAATTAGAGCTAGATCAGACAGGACATTGTAAATTATCCTAGGGAGGGTCCCTTTATTTTTATTTTAAGAATAAAAAGAATACCTGAAGGGTTTGAAACAAGGCATGGAGGTGGTATAAGTAGGAAATTAAGGATTTGATACACTGGAGCTACGGGACTCTTCTGGTGGCTCAGTGGGTAAAGAATCCTCCCACAATGAGGGAGACCTGAGTTCGATCCCTGGGTTGGGAAGATCTCCTGGAGGAGGGCATGGCAACCCACTCCAGTATTCTAGCCTGGAGAATCCCCATGGACAGAGGAGCTTGGTGGGCTACAGTTCCTGGGGTCACAAAGAGTCAGACATGACTGAATGACTAAGCACAGCACAGCATGCTGGCCTTACAGGTCTCATTCACTATGATTCTTACTCTCCTCCAGCACAGATCCAACACTAAAGTACAACACACTTTTGATATGCCTCTCAATTAATCATGAATTCTATTACATCTAATCAATCCAAAATAATTCAGAATGTGCTTGAGTGTCTTGATGTCTTCTTGGTCCTGGTTGTGTGTATTGAAAATCAATATAGTACTATGTAGATACAGGTTGCAAAATATTGCTCTTAATCAATCACAACATTATTACATATCTAAAAAGTTGCTTTTCCCAGGAAATTGCTTCTAGTAGTTTGCTGATTTGCTTTATTTTTTTCTATTAATACAAGTACAAAACAAACATTTAATATTTCAGCCTTCTAGGTAAACATTCTTATATTAACTGACCGGTCTGCTATATTTTATTTAATGTTTCAAACTCTCACTTGACAGAGTTCCTGGAGACCAAAGTATGGATCCTATTCATATTTGTATCATAGCAGTTCACACAATGTCAGGCCATCCATATTCATTGATTGAATGAATGGAAAGGAAATTCATGCAATTCCTTTTGTATATAATCTCCTATAATATTTAACTAATTCTTAAAATGTCACTTCAATTCAATAAATATTTAATGAGTATATACTCTCCACAAGAAAGTGATAGGTAAATTTTTATAGGTCCCTCACACAAGTGTTTTCAGATATTTCTTCAATAAATAGTTTTGTTGAGAACCATCATTGTTTTAATATATATCCCATTGACCCTCCTGATTGTGTTGATTATTTTCAAGTATTTATAAATGTTTTTACAAGTATTTATAAAAGTGAATAAACTTTCCTCTTAAAAACACAAAAAACTACAGTTTTCTCTTGACAAACACGATGTTGAACTTCATGGGTCCACTATACATGGAATTTTTTCAGTAGTGAATACTACAAATTACAAGAGCTGAGGTTGATTGAATCTAAAGATACAGAGGAATTGCATGTATAGAGTGCTGATTATAAATTATACACAAATTTTCAACTATGCTAGGGCTTGGATCCCAACACATGAGTTGTTTGAGGGTCAATTGTGTATCCATATTTGGTCTATAATTTTTTTTCTGTTTCCAAGATAATTTATTATATAAGAATAGAATGCACTTTAGAGTAAATGGCCATCTCTTCTTTGAGTAATTAGTAAGTGCTAAGTAATGGCCTAAATAATTTAACAAAACCTTTTTCTCTGTTTAATAACTTTAAAAATCTTTTGACATAAATTACAATTATGACTTCATCTTAGAGTAAGTTAGAAAATCCTGTTCAGAGAAGGTAAATAACTTACTGCTTTCCAAGATGACATAATTATTAAGTATAAAACCAGTAATTGAACTGAGAATCACTGATTTACACTCTGTGCTCTAATTTTGTTTTACTATTGGATGAGAACCAGGGAAATTAAGTAGATCATACCTAAATCTACTTTATCATTTCCTATGGAAACACACACTGCTTTAAAAATCATTTTTGAGTCAGGTATTTCCATCGGGAACTTGGCAGTTTGTGGATTTTTAATGTTAGCTATTTGCAATAGTAGGTGTCATGCTATTAGGATACGGTCATTCCTGTTTTAAATTTCATTTAAAAGGGCCCTAATTAGCCACATAGCAATCAGGAAGGAATAAGTTGAAAGACTAGCTAGAATTAAGACAGAATTTTAAGACATGGGTACAGGGTCTATTCTCAGTCTCATTGGAAGACTTAAATCTGGTGGAATGGCAGCAAGAGGGTGAACCAATAAAAGATGAAACAGGAGCCAGTGATCAAGAGTGGACCTCTTCTCACAAGCATACGCTATATCTCTTTTCATGTGTTTTTAGTTATCTTATTATCCCCTTCCCCCACTCAAATTTATGAGATTTTCAACATAAATTTCAATTTTATGTTGAACTCATCCATCCACCATTTCAAATAAAGACTTTTTAGAGCAGTTTTAAGCTTACAACAAAACTAGAAGATACAGATTTCCCATATATAACATCACTGGGAAATAATGATTTCCCATTATCAACATCACTTACCAAAATGTTACATTTGTATGGCTATCATGAAAAAAATCCAACAATAAATTCTGGAAAGGGTGTGGTGAGAAGGGAATCTTCCTACACTGTCGGTAAGAATGTAAATTGGTATAGCCACTATGGAGAAAAGTATGGGGATTCCTTAAAAAATGAAAAATAGAGCTACCGTATGACTTTTCAATTCCACTCCTGGGCATATATCTGGAGAAAAGCATGGTCTGAAAGGACACATGCACCCCAGTGTTCAATATGCTATCAACCTATATGCAGAATCTAAAGAGAAATGACACAAACAAACTTAGTTTTGAAACAGACTCACAGACTTAAGAAACTGAACTTCTCCCTTGGGGAAAGGGTGGGGTGGAGGGATCATTAGTGAGATGGGATTGACAGGTACTCACTGCTCTATTTAAAATGGATAACCAACAAAGACCTTCTGTATATAGCACAGGAAACTCTGCCCAATACTATGTAACCTAATGGGAAAAGAATTTGAAAACTAATAGATGTAGGTATTAATACATGTATAAATGAATCATTTTGTTATACACCTAAAACTGTCACAACATTGTTCATTAACTATGCCAAGTCGCTTCAGTTGTGTCCGACTCTTTGTGACCCCATGGACTGTAGCCCACCAGGCTCTTCTGTCCACGAGATTTTCCAGGCAAGAATACTGGAGAGGGTTGCTGTTTCCTTCTCCAGGAGATCTACCAAACCCAGGGCTCAAACTCACGTCTCATACATCTGCTTGGCAGGAGGGTTCTTTACCACTAGTGCCACCTGGGAAGACCCTTAATCAACTATACTCCAATATCAAATAAAAAGTTTTTAAAAAGAGCACTTTCTTTTAAGTCAAGAATAAACCTCCTTTGACACAGCATAATCATCCAAAGTTTATAACTTACAGTTCATTCTTGGTATATGTATTCTACGTGTGTGTTAGTTGCTCTGCTACTGCTGCTGCTGTTAAGTCGCTTCAGTCGTGTCCGACTCTGCGACCCCGTAGATGGCAGCCCACTAGGCTCCTCTGTCCCTGGGATTCTCCAAGCAAGAATACTGGAGTGGGCTGCCATTTCCTTCTCCAATGAATGAAAGTGGAAAGTGAAAGTGAAGTCGCTCAGTCATGCCCGACTCTTAGCGACCCCATGAACTTCAGCCTACCAGGCTCTTCCGTCCATGGGATTTTCCAGGCAAGAGTACTGGAGTGGGGTGCCATTGCCTTCTCCAGTGTTAGTCGCTCAGTCGTGTCCAACTCTTTGCGGCACAATGGACTGTAGCCTGCCAGGTTCCTCTGTCCATGGAATTCTCCAGGTAAGAAAACTGGAGTGGATTGCCATTTCCTTCTCCAGTGTATTCTATGTGTTTGGACAAATGTATAATCACAGGAATCCATCATTATAGTATCATACTGAGTATTTTCACTGCCTTAAAAATCCTCTGTGTTCTATTCATCTCTCCTGCCCTGCACTCAATACCACATATCAAAACCAGGAAAAGGCTATCAATTTCTCTCTAAACTGTTTTCATTGCATCCCACAAATCTTGATAAGTAATATTTTCATTTTTATTTGGTTCAAAATATAATTTTATTTTTCTGAGTTTAGCCCGTGTGTTTTTCACCCTTGTGCTGTTTAATCTCCATGTATTTGGGGATTGTTCAGCTATCTTTCTGCTGTTGGTTTCTAGTTTAATTATGCCATGTTCTAAGAGAAAACATTGTATGATTTCTATTGTTTTGAATTTGTAAGGTGGGCTTTATGGCCCAGAATGTGATCTATCTTGATGAGTGTTCATGTGAGCCTGAGAAGAAATGTATTGTACTGTTGTTGGATGAAGTAGTCTGTACATACCAATTATATCCTGTAGATTGATGATGTTTTTGAATTCAGCTATGTTCCTACTGATTTTCTGCTTGTTGGATTCACTTCTGAAAGGTGTTAATGTCCCCAACTATGATAGTGGATTCAACTATTTCTCTATGAAGATCTTTTGATTATTGCCTCACACATTTGGATGCTCTGATATTAAGCCCATATCATCAAGGACTTTTATATCTTTTTGAAGAATTCTCCCTTTATTATTGCATAATGGCTTGGCTTATCCCTGATAATTTTTCTTGCATTAAAATATGGTCTGTCTAAAGTAATATAACTAATCTCACTTCATTCAGTTCTTGTTAGTATGGAATATCTTTCTCTATCCCTTTAAATTTAAATGTCTTTATTTTTAAAGTGAATTTTCTGTAGACAATGTATAGTTCAGTCTTGTGTTTTAAGCCATTCTGATAATCTCTTTTAATTGGTACATTTTGACCATTAACATTCGAAGTGATTATTCATGTATCAGTAACTGATTAAGTTCAGTTCTGTCGCTCAGTCATGTCCCACTTTTTTCGATCCCATGGACTCAGAACGCCAGGGTTCCCTGTCCATCACCAACTCCCGGAATTTACTCAGACTCATGTCCAATGAGTTGGTGATTCAATACAACCATCTCATCCTCTGCTGTCCCTTTCTCTCACCTTTGACCTTTCCCAGCATCAGGGTCTTTTAAAATAAGTCAGTTCTTCACATTAGGTGGCCACAGTATTGGAGTTTCAGCTTCAGCATCAGTCCTTCCAATGAATATTCAGGACTGATTTCCCTTAGGATGGACTGGTTGGATCTCCTTGCAGTCCAAGGGACTCTCAAGAGTCTTCTCCAATACCACAGTTCAAAAGCATCAATTCTTTGGTGCTCAGCTTTCTTTATAGTTCAACTCTCACATCCATACATGACTACTGGAAAAACCATAGCTTTGACGAGATGGACCTTTGTTGACAAAGTAGTGTCTCTGCTTTTTAATATGCTGTATATGTTGGTCACAACTTTTCTTTCAAGGGGCAAGTGTCTTTTAATTTCATGGCTGCAATCAACATCTGCAGTTCTTTTGGAGCCCCCAAAAATAAAGTCTGTCACTGTTTCCACTGGTTCCCCATCTATTTGCCAAGAAGTGATGGGACCAGATGCCATGATCTTAGTTTTGTGAATGTTGAGTTTTAAGTCAACTTTTTCACTCTCCTCTTTCACTTTCATCAAGAGGCTTTTTAGTTCCTCTTCACTTTCTGCCCTAAGGGTGGTGTCATCTGCATATCTGAGGTTATTGATATTTCTCCCTGCAATCTTGATTTCAGCTTGTGCTTAGTCCATCCTGGAAATGCTTAATCTAGCATCACACATGATGTGCTCTGGATATAAGTTAAATAAGCAGGGTGACAATATACAGCCTTGACATACTCCCTTCCCAATTTGGAACCAATCTGTTGTTCCATGTCCAGTTCTAACTGTTGCCTCTCGACCTGCATACAGATTTCTCAAGAGGCAGGTCAGGTGGTCTGGTATTCCCATCTCTTTAAGAATTTTCCACAGTTTGTTGTGGTCCACACAGTCAAAGGCTTTGGCATAGTCAAAGAGGCAGAAGTAGATATTTCTCTGGAACTCTTTTGCTTTTCCGATGATCCAGTGGATGTTGGAAATTTGATCTCTGCTTCCTCTGCCTTTTCTAAATCCAGCTTGAACATCTGGAAGTTCACAGTTCATGTACTGTCGAAGCCTGGCTTGGAGAATTTTGAGCATTACTTTGCTAGCGTGTGAGATGAGTGCAATTGTGCAGTAGTTTGAGCATTCTTCGGCATTGCCCTTTTTTGAGATTGGAATGAAGACTGACCTTTTCCAGTCCTGTGGCCACTGCTGAGTTTTCCAAATTTGCTGGCATATTGAGTGAAGCACTTTCACAGCATCATCTTTTAGGATTTGAAATAGCTCAACTGAAATTCCATCACCTCCACTAGCTTTTTTGTAGTGATGCTTCATAAGGACCACTTAACTTTGCATTCCAGGATGTCGGATGTCTGGCTCTAGGTAAGTGATCACACCATCATGATTATCTGAATGAAGCACGGCAAAGGCTAATAGAGTTTTAGCAAGTTTTACACACTTGTCATAGCAAACACATTCTTCCAGCAACAAAAGAGAAGACTCTACACATGGACATCACCAGATGGTCAATACCGAAATCAGATTGATTATATTTTTTGCAGCCAAAGATGGAGACACTCTCTACAGTTAGCAAAAACAAGACTGGGAGCTAATTGTAGCTCAGACTGTCAACTCCTTATTGCCAAATTCAGACTTAAATTGAAGGAGGGAGGGAAAACCACTAGAACCTTTGGTTATGACCTAAATCAAATCCCTTACGATTATACAGTGGAAGTGAGAAATAGATTCAAGGGATTAGATCTGATAGACAGAGTGCCTGAAGAAATATGGACAGAGGTTCGTGACACTGAACAGGAGGCAGGGATCAAGATCATCCCCAAGGAAAAGAAATGCAAAAAGGCCAAATGTTGTCTGAGGAGGCCTTAAAAATAGCTGTGAATAGAAGAGGTGAAAGGCAAAGGAGAAAAGGAAAGATATACCCATTTGAATGCAGAGTTCCAAAGAATAGCAAGGAAAGATAAAGTCTTCCTCAGTGATCAGTGCAAAGAAATAGAGGAAAAGAATAGAATGGGAAAGACTAGAGTTCTCTTCAAGAAAACTAGAGATATCAAGGGAACATTTCATGTAAAGATGGGCACAATAAAGGACAGAAATGTTATGGACCTAACAGAAGCAGAAGATATTAAGAAGAGGTGGCAAGAATACACAGAAGAACTATACAATAACTAGATTAATCTACCATATTAGTTGCTGTTTTGCCTGTGTTCTTTGTTTCTGTTTGTGTCTCCTTTTTTCCTATCTTTGTGATTAACTGAGCATTTTATAGTTCAATTTTCTCTCCTCCTTAGCATACCAGTTACTTTTTAAAATTCTTTTTAGTCATTACCCTTGAGTTTACAATACATGTACAATTAATCCAAGTTCACTTTCAAATAGCATTATACCACTTCATAGATAGTGTAAGTGCTTTATAATAGGAAAATAATCCTAAAATCTTCCTCACATCTTTTGCATTCTTGCTGTCATTCGTTTCACTTATACATACGCATGCATATTTTAGGGACTTCCCACCCAGATAAAGTGGTAAAGCATCCTCCTGCCAATGTAGGAGACACAAGAGATGTGGGTTTGGTCCCTGGGTCCAGAAGATCCCGTGGAGTAGGAAATGGCAACCCATTACAGTAGTCTTGCCTGGAGAAACCCATGGAGAGAGGAGCCTGGAGGGCTACAATCCATGGCATCGCAGAGTCAAACATGACTGAGTGACTGAGTACACGCTGAGTACCTATTCTAACTGTGCACCTGTCACATATATTATGCATTAGCATACATATTCAGATACATTGTTATTTTGAACAAACTGTTATGTTAGATCAATTAATAAGACAAGTAAAAGTTTTATTTTGCCTTCATTTATTCCTTCTCCAATGCTTTCCTTTCTTTATGTATATCTGAGTTTCTGATCTATATGTGTTTTCCTTCTCACCAAAGAATTACTTTTAATATTTCTTGCAAGGAAAGTCTACTGGCAACAAATTCCCTTAATTTTTGTTTTTCTGAGCATGTCTTTATTTCTCCTTCACTTTGAATGATAATTGCACAGAACATAAAATTCTATGTTCTTGTTGGGTTTTTTGCTTTCCTTTTAGCATTTTAAATATTGCACTCTTCTCTCTTGTTGCTCACATGAATTCTGAGGAAAGATCAGATGTAATTCTTATCTTTGTTCCTTTACAGGTAAGTTCCCCCCAACTTCTTACAGAAAGTTTTCTTTAGTTTTGATTTTCTGTAGTTTCAAAATGATGCCCAGATGTTGGCCTTCATCATGTTTGATGTTCTCTGAGCTTTCTGTACCTGTGATTAAGTATGTGACATTAATTTGGGGGAGATTCTGTTATTATTGCATCAAATATGTTTCTTTATCTCTCTTCCATCTCCTTCTGACATTGCTATTACCTTTATACTATATTATGGATACACTTATGTAGTTTCCCCATAGTTCTTAGATATTCTATTCCTTTTTTATTTTTTCTACTATTTTTTTTTTTTTCTGTTTGTTTTTCCCTTTTGGAGGTTTCTATTGAGATAGCCTCAAGTTCAGAGATTCTTTCCTCAGCCACATTCAGTATACTAATAAGTCCATCAAAGACATTCTTCATTACTGTTACATACTGTCTACGTATCCATCGGAGCCTTAATTTTATTAATCACCATTGTTTTAAATTCCTTGTCTTATAATTCCAGCATCCCTGCTGTATCTGAATCTGGTTTTGATGCTTACTCTTCACTCTTCAAACACTCTTCAAAATGTGTTTTTTATTTTTTAAATTTTATTTACTTATTATTTACCTTTTAGTATGGCTTGTAATTTGTTTTAAAAGCCAGACATATTAATAATATACTGGGTAAAAAGAACAACTATAATCCTTCAGTCATGTGACTGTATGGTATGTGGGCAAGGGGACCTTTCTGTAAGCTTGTGATCAGATCTCAGTGTTTTAGTGAGGCTCTTCCTCATGACTGTGACCTTCACGTGTGTTTCTGAGTCTTGCCCCATTCCCACCCTCATCAGTGGGATGACATGGCTGGAGGGGCTTGTCGCTAAGTCATGTCCAACTCTTTGCAACCTCATGAAATGCAGCACACCAGGGTTCCCTATCCTTCAGCATCTCCTGGAGTTTACTCAAACTAATGTCCATTAGGTCGGTGATGCCATCCAACCATCTCATCCTCTGTCATCCTCTTCTCCTCCCACCTTCAATCTTTCCCAGCATCAGGGTCTTTTCCAATGAGTCACCTCTTCGCATCAGGTGACCAAGGTATTGGAGCTTCAGCTTCAGCATCAGTCCTTCCAATGAATATTCAGGTTTGATTTCCGAATTAATCTTGGTGAAGGTTTTTCCCTTACCCCAGGAAAGTTAGGCTCTGAAAACCACTGCAGGCTATGCTCCGGTATAACTATTTGCTCCAGAAAGCTGACCCTGTTAACCTTGTTAAAAAGAACAGAATATGTAGATTTGTTTCAGCATAATTCCTTTTCCCATCCGCCTACCAGAAATACAATCTTTGTTTTTCCTTATAATCACTGTGAGAACTCGGCAGAACTCCAGGAAGTAAAAATCACAAAATTGTGTCATCCCCCCACGTCACTGACTGAGCCCCACTGTGGTTTTTGTCTCTCAGACCTCTCCATGCTGAGCCTCTAACTCAGTTAGAGTTCAGGTTTTCCACCCTGATGCTGGTTCCTGTGGTTGTGCCAGCTTTTGGGTTTCTGCCCTGGTAAGTAGTGAGTCTCCATATCTTTCTGAGTATCTAAGAGGATTTGTTCATTTTCTGGTTTGTTTGACTTTTCATTTGTTAGGATGAAGTGACTACTTTCAAGGTTCTCATGGGCTGGACTGGAAACCAGAAGTTCCCTCACTAATTTTTAAAACTCTGAATGCAGTAATTTTGCCTTTGGTGATTCCTACCATTCCAATATAGTTATGTCACATTTAAAACTTAAGATTTGTATTATTGATTAGTAGAGAAGGGGTAAATTCCCTTCCTTTAAATAACTTTTAGCTTTCCTTGCCTTTTACGTGCCTCATTTTCTACTGGTATCCTTAGTTTTCTATTACTCATCTCTAATTTGGGCTTAAACTCTCTCAGAAAAATACACCTCCCTTCGATACAATAAAACAAATCAAATACTCTTTTGGTTTCCTTTCTTTTTAGTTACTTTTTATTCAATTCAGTTCAGTCCCTCAGTCGTGTCTGACTCTTTGCGACCCCATGAATCGCAGCACGCCAGGCCTCCCTGGAGATTGCTGTCTTTCTTTTCTAATTTGTACATGATTAGTCTAGGTCTGCTACCTAGCTGTCATTCTACAATTGCTTTTCATCATCATCAACTGGAAAATTCTTATGACATCTCTCAAAAGTTAGATCACCTATTTCCTGAATGCATATTTTTCTCTTTCTTGCTTTACCCATTGTTTTGATGGAGCATATCCTACAGCATCTTCCTAAGAATGGGTGTGGAAGGTGACATTTTCATGAGTGTATGTCTGGAGATGTCCTGACTAATTGCCTCATTTAATTGGTAATGTTGAGGAGTATAAATTTCTGTATTGAAAATCATTTACCAGAATCTGCTGTTGCATTGGTTCCTTTCTCAGTTTGACTGTAGAGAAATCTGGTACTGGTCTAATTCCTGAAGTTTTTGATGCGACTTGATTTTTTTCTTACTTAAGACTTGGAAGATCTCTTCATCCCCAGTGATTTAAAATTGCATGACAATGTGTTTTGATGTGGTTCTTTTTCATTCATTTTGTTGGAGGCCCCATAGGACCTTCCAATATAGAAATATATGTTCTTCTAGGACTTCACTCCATCAGCTGCATTAGGCAGAAAAAATGAATCTGTCTCCATTTTTAAAGAATCTTTGTGGAGAGGCCTCGGATATCAAGGGGAATTTTTTTTTTTGCCAAAACTCCCTAATAGGCAGTTTTTTTTTTTTTTTGCCAAAACTCCCCCTAATAGTCACAGCTAAACACAAATGCAATAGAAGCAGGTAGCCTCTGGCAGGAAAAAACAGCCTCTTGTTATTGCCTATGTTTCCACACTGTTCTCTCAATGATTTGATTTTCTTTTTAATGTTTTTGTTGTTCAGTTGTTATCATGTCCAACTCTTTGTGACCCCATGGACTGCAGCACACCAGGTTTCCCCGTCATTCACTATCTCCCAGAGTTTGCTCAAATTCATGTCCATTGAGCCACTGATGCCATCCAAACATTTCATCTTCTGTCGCCTCCTTCTCCTCCTGCCCTCAATCTTTCCCAGCATCAGGGTCTTTTTCAGTGAGTCAGCTTTTCACATCAGGTGGCCAAAGTCTTGGAGCTTCCCTGATGGCTCAGATGGTAAGGAATCTGCCTGCAATGAAGGATACTCTGGACATGAATTCGATCCCTGGGTTGGGAAAATCCCCTGGAGAAGGGAATGGTATTCTTGCCTGGAGAATTCCATGGACAGAGGAGCCTGGTGGGCTACAGTCCATGTGGTCCCAAAGAGCTGGACATGACTGAACTAGCACTAACTGATTTAATGTGAAAAGAGAGAATGTTTTCCAGGTATACAGTTTCAAAGATGGACTGATAGAGATGATAGGTAAATATGACACTTATATCACAGATGCTTAAGTTGCACCCATGTCATTTATCTTGACAAAGTTTAAGTTTCTTTAGCCTTTATAGCAATAATTTTCCTTTGGTGAGTCCATGGATTAAGTTGAATGAGTTTCTAGATAATGATCAAACAAGATTTGGGTAAAGGACCTTAAATTATATTGAATCACTACAATGTCCTGAAACAATGGCTATAATTTAACTTTAAAAAAAAAATTTGACCAGAAAGAAAACCCCAGCATTGCCTATTTGTTGATCACAGTTGTATGAATACAGTGTTACTGATCACTTCAGGTAAAGTGTAGTGGACAATACATTTCTTAATAGGAAAAACAGTTAAAAAAAAAAAAAGTACAGGAATACAAAAGAGGTTATTTAACAACAGTTGAAAAAAATAACAAATTTAAAGGAAGTCATTTTAGTCCTACTCTGTTGAAGATAAGAAAGCTCTGAAAAAAGCCTTAAATAATGTCAGATTTATATGAATAGTTGAAAAACAACTGCTTCTTACAGATCATTATGAAACAAAGATAAGAGAATTAATTTTAAAGTAATTTTAAACTTTAAATATAAGAACAAAGAAGCTGATTATACATATATATATATATACTAGTACTAAATTAGACACTTGATCCTTAAAATTCTTAGGGTGTCTATAAGTAGCTTCCTATTAACTCGAGCAATTATTTAAAAGTTTTTTTTACATTTACTTAATTGTATACCCAGAGAGATAAATATATGTGCTTCATTACAGAGGATTTAACAAAAGTACTATTCTCACTTGTATCTTTAGAAATGTACCATAATCCAACTTTATTAAGATGATACTTAATGATTAATTCTGAAGATATGAGTTCTGCTATACATATGAGAATGAACAATTAAAATAATGCATATCTCAGACACAAAGCTTGATTTGTTAATATAATTCAGTGAAATCAGAGAGAGCTATGGAAAAATTAGTCACTTATTTTCTGCCATAGGTTGTTTGCTTTTCACAGAATCAATTCACTCCCAAGTACAGATACTAGGATTTTTCCATTCCACACACAACTACTATCCATTTTGGTACCATCCTGTGAATCAATGGCCTTGTAAGCAGCCTAGACTTTCACAAAAAAATACATAGGACATTTAGGGTGAAGCTCAGTATTGTCTTATGTCAACAGATGGCATCACTTGCGCCAGATTATATGCAGAAGAAATCATTTCTCAGGGGAGCACTGGTCTCTAGATGTTCTCCTGGCAGATCAGGGCACTTTAAGATTAGTTTCCGGTGTTGCTGGGCAGTCTCTGAAGGCTGAATCTCCTCCTCTTCCCATCACCCACCTACTTCTTATCCTTTTGTCTTCCTCACCTACCACTGATCATGCTTCATCACAATTTCTTCCTCAGACTTACCAGATAGGTGATGTTCATCTCTTTACTTTGGTGTTGCAGAGTAATCTGTATTTTTCCTTATTCATTCTCCAAAGTATTTCTTAACATATAAACTATGCCATGTTTCCTTCACAGATTTCATTTTAGATGTTTGAAACACTTTTTACTTATTTCAGTAAAATCTGATATTATATATCAAAACCTTTACCTCACATATGCAAAGGTTTTGGTAAAGACTTTTAAACCTGGCAACAGAGACACATTTAGATGTGAACATATACCAGTGCTTCCCATCCCCCACACTTTGATATTCTCATGCAGATAGTTTGGTTGGGACCTGTCTTAGTCTGTTTAGGCTGCTGTAACAAAGTACCACAAGCTAGGCAGCTTATAAACAACAGAAATGTACTGTTTCACAGCTCTGGAGGTGAGGAAGGTCAAGATCAAGACAAACACCAGCAGATTTAGCACCTTATAAGAGCAAGCTTCCTGGTCCATTGATAGCCTCACATGGCAGAAGGAACTAGGTAGCTCTCTGTGGTCTTCTTATTATAAAGACACTAATTCCAGTCATGAGGCTCTACCCTAATAATTTAATCACCACAAAGGCCCATTTCCTAATACCATGACATTGGGCTTTTGGTTTCAACATGATTTTTTTTTTTTTTTTCGGTAGGGGAGTCACAAATATTCAGTTCATTGTGTGTGCATGCTAAGTCACTTCAGATCAGATCAGATCAGTTGCTCAGTCGTGTCCAACTCTTTGCAACCCCATGAATTGCAGCACGCCCGGCCTCCCTGTCCATCACCAACTCCCGGAGTTCACCCAGACTCACGTCCATCGAGTCAGTGATGCCATCCAGCCATCTCATCCTCTGTCGTCCCCTTCTCCTCCTGCCCCCAATCCCTCCCAGCATCAGAGTCTTTTACAATGAATCAACTCTTCGCATGAGGTGGCCAAAGTACTGGAGTTTCAGCTTTCCCATCATTCCTTCCAAAGAAATCCCAGGGCTGATCTCCTTCAGAATGGACTGGTTGGATCTTCTTGCAGTCCAAGGGACTCTCAAGAGTCTTCTCCAACACCACAGTTCAAAAGCATCAATTCTTCGGTGCTCACCTTCTTCAGAGTCCAACTCTCACATCCATACATGACCACAGGAAAAACCATAGCCTTGACTAGACGAAACTTTGTTGGCAAAGTAATGTCTCTGCTTTTGAATATGCTATCTAGGTTGGTCATAACTTTCCTTCCAAGGAGTAAGCGTCTTTTAATTTCATGGCTGCAGTCACCATCTGTAGTGATTTTGGAGCCCAGAAAAATAAAGTCTGACACTGTTTCCACTGTTTCCCCATCTATTTCCCATGAAGTGATGGGACCAGATGCCATGATCTTCGTCTTCTGAATGTTGAGCTTTAAGCCAACTTGTTCACTCTCCACTTTCACTTTCATCAAGAGGCTTTTTATTTCCTCTTAACTTTCTGCCGTGAGGGTGGTGTCATCTGCATATCTGAGATTATTGATATTTCTCCCGGCAATCTTGATTCCAGCTTGTGTTTCTTCCAGTCCAAAGTTTCTCATGATGTACTCTGCATAGAAGTTA
>NW_011495084.1:7506622-7531525 GCF_000754665.1 Bison bison bison | reverse complement strand
GATCCACACAGTCAAAGGTTTTGGCATAGTCAATAAAGCAGAAATAGATGTTTTTCTGGAACTCTCGTGCTTTTTTCATGATCCAGCGGATATTGGCAACTTGATCTCTGGTTCCTCTGCCTTTTCTAAAACCAGCTTGACATAAGGAAGTTCACGGTTCGCATATTGCTGAAGCCTGGCTTGGAGAATTTTGAGCATTACTTTACTAGCTTATGAGATGAGTGCAATTGTGCGGTAGTTTGAGCATTCTTTGGCATTGCCTTTCTTTGGGATTGGAATGAAAACTGACCTTTTCCAGTCCTGTGGCCACTGCTGAGTTTTCCAAATTTGCTGGCATATTGAGTGCAGCACTTTCACAGAATCATCTTTCAGGATTTGGAATAGTTCAACTGGAATTCCATCACCTCCACCAGCTTTGTTCATAGTGATGCTTTCTAAAGCCCACTTGACTTCACATTCCAGGACATCTGACTCTAGGTCAGTGATCACACCATCGTGATTATCTGGGTCGTGAAGATCTTTTTTGTACAGTTCTTCTGTGTATTCTTGCCATCTCTTCTTAATATCTTCTGCTTCTGTTAGGTCCATACCATTTCTGTCCTTTATCGAGCTCATCTTTGCATGAAATGTTCCTTTGGTATCTCTGATTTTCTTGAAGAGATCCCTAGTCTTTTCCATTCTGTTGTTTTCCTCTATTTCTTTGCATTGATTGCTGAAGAAGGCTTATCTCTTCTTGCTATTCTTTGGAACTCTGCATTCAGATGTTTATATCTTTCCTTTTCTCCTTTGCTTTTCACTTCTCTTCTTTTCACAGCTATTTGTAAGGCCTCCCCAGACAGCCATTTTGCTTTTTTGCATTTCTTTTCTATGGGAATGGTCTTGATCCCTGTCTCCTGTACAATGTCATGAACCTCATTCCATAGTTCATCAGGCACTCTATCTATCAGATCCAGGCCCTTAAATCTATTTCTCACTTCCACTGTATAATCATAAGGGATTTGATTTAGGTCATACCTGAATGGTCTAGTGGTTTTCCCTACTTTCTTCAATTTAAGTCTGAATTTGGCAATAAGGAGTTCATGGTCTGAGCCACAGTCAGCTCCTCGTCTTGTTTTTGCTGACTGTGTAGAGCTTCTCCATCTTTGGCTGCAAAGAATATAATCAACCTGATTTTGGTGTTGACCATCTGGTGATGTCCATGTATAGAGTCTTCTCTTGTGTTGTGGGAAGAAGGTGTTTGTTATGACCAGCGCATTTTCTTGGAAAAACTCTATTAGTCTGCCCTGCTTCATTCCATATTCCAAGGCCAAATTTGCCTGTTACTCCAAGTGTTTCTTGACTTCCTACTTTTGCATTCCAGTCCCCTATAATGAAAAGGACATCTTTTTGGGGTGTTAGTTCTAAAAGGTCTTGTAGGTCTTCATAGAACCATTCAACTTCAGCTTCTTCAGCGTTACTGGTTGGGGCATAGACTTGGATTACTTTGATATTGAATGGTTTGCCTTGGAAATGAACAGAGATCATTCTGTCGTTTTTGAGATTGCATCCAAGTACTGCATTTCAGACTCTTTTGTTGACCATGATGGCCACTCCATTTCTTCTGAGGGATTCCTGCCAGCAGTAGTAGATATAATGGTCATCTGAGTTAAATCACCCATTCCAGTCCATTTCAGTTCGCTGATTCCTAGAATGTCGACATTCACTCTTGCCATCTCTTGTTTGACCACTTCCAATTTGCCTTGATTCATGGACCTGACATTCCAGGTTCCTATGCAATATTGCTTTTTACAGCATCAGACCTTTCTTCTATCACCAGTCAGATCCACAGCTGGGTATTGTTTTTGCGTTGGCTCCATCCCTTCATTCTTTCTGGAGTTATTTCTCCACTGATCTCCAGTAGCATATTGGGCACCTCCTGACCTGGGGAGTTTCTCTTGCGGTATCCTATCATTTTGCCTTTTCATACTGTTCATGGGGTTCTCAAGGCAAGAATATTGAAGTGGTTTGCCATTTCCTTCTCCAGTGGACCACTTTCTGTCAAATCTCTCCACCATGACCCACCCATCTTGGGTTGCCCCATGGGCATGGGTTAGTTTCATTGAGTTAGACAACGCTGTGGTCCTAGTGTGATTAGATTGACTAGTTTTCTGTGAGTATGGTTTCAGTGTGTTTGCCCTCTGATGCCCTCTTGCAACACCTACCATCTTACTTGGGTTTCTCTTACCTTGGATGTGGGGTATCTCTTCATGGCTGCTGCAGCAAAGCACAGCCATTGCTCCTTACCTTGGATGAGGGGTATCTCCTCACCGCTACCCTTCCTGTCCTTCAACGTGGGATAGCCCCTCTAGGCCCTCCTGCGCTTGTGCAGCCATGGCTCCTTGGACGTGGGGTTGGTCGTCCCGGCCATCGCCCCAGGCCTCGGTCGTGGGGTTGCTCCTCCAATTCTTTGCGACCCCATGGACTGTAACCCACCATGCCCCTCTGTCCATGGAATTCTTCAGGCAAGAATACTGGAGTGGCTTCTTTGTAGGTCCCTATATATTGGCATTTCCCAACTGAGATTCAAATAAGTAGTTTTGATTGAAAAATATTAGTTTATAGTGTATAATAGCCCTTTACAAAGCCTTTACATTAACCTCTCGGCACCTGTTTCAGGAAACAAAACAAAAAAAGAACAAATTAGATGCTCAATGTAAAATATTTAGCAGAGTGTCTTAGAACCAACTAAACATTTAGACCAGTGATGACGATATTTTTCATTCTTTTACTATTACGATAATCCTAATCCTCCTTGTAGTAATGTGGATTATTCTGAATGATTTGAAGAGTCTCTACCAGAAAGGTAGGCATGATAAAATACTGTACAATGACTAGTCATCTATTTACCATTATCTTTCATATGTAAACATCCATATGTGGGAAGCAATGTTTTGAGCACAATCAGTTCTACATTAATAACCCCTTTCTCTTAATAAATGTAAATTGGTTGCATTCAGATGTTCCTCATCAAGAGCTAAATTCAATTCTAAGTTTCTGTGAGCTTAATGGTGTTCTGTATTTGTCAAGATAGAAGTAGTAGGCCTTGATTTGATCTAATTTGGGTAACATGAGACAAAAGTGGGGGAAACTGAGGTGAAAGGGAAAGGTCATGAGTGAAGTTGTAAAATTTACATCAGGAACAAAACAAAATATATTTATAAGGAAGCAAGCAAAATCTCGTTCATTAAGGAGTAGCAGGCAAACAGAATAGTTATTCAGTGAACCTGGTGGAAAAAAATTATTTTGCCAACTGATTTTTAGATCTATCACAGAGATTAATCATGATGTTCAATAGAAATCTAGAAAAATAAAATAGAGTACATATTCAATAGAGATATCTTTCATAATGAGTTGATGTTTTCAGTTTGCATTAGGTGTTCTGAATCACAAAGACAGCATGGGCTTCTTCCCTTCGTGTTTAAGAATTCACATTTCTTTAACATACAGAAGGGGAGAGTTTTCTTTACTTTTATTTAGTCATTTTCTTCTCCAGAGTAAAATTTACTGACACATAAACATAGTTAAACATCTTGGGAATATTTATTCTCAGAAGAGAAGGTGATATGGCCTAATAATTCTAAGTATTTTCAAAATTTTATCTACCCAGGAAACAGAAATAAAGATAATGCACTAAAGCTGCCACACAATAGATTTAAGGTAGACATAAAGAAAAAAATGACAGTGAAGACGACTAAGTATGAAAAAAGGAATACAATCAAGGTCAGTAAATAGATATTCTTATCAGATTTGATTATTCCTTGAATTTAGTGTATGAAAAAATATAACCCTCAGAAATTTCTTACTGTACTGTTCAGTTATCATTGATTCACAAAGTTAATTTGAACATTGTTTGCATTTTAAAGAGCAATATAGATGTTTTATGAAACAAAATAAAACCATTTATTTTGAATAGATTAACATCTGAAATGTGATTGGGATAAAGCATTTGGGCATGTGTTAGCAAGAAGTTGTGTTTAAGTGACACATTTAAAGATGATTTAAATAATTCTTGCTTTTCACTCAGTTTTAACAAGTACCCTTAATCACTTGAGCTTCCTAGGTGGCTCAGTGGTAAAGAATACACCTGCCAATGCAGGAAACAGGGGTTTGATCAATGAGTCCAGAAGATCCCCTGGCCAAGGAACTGGCAACCCACTCCAGTATTCTTGCCTGGAAAATTCCATGAACAGAGAAGCCTTGTGGGTCACAGTCTATGGGATTGTAAAGAGTTGGAGTGACTGAGCATGCATGCACAATAAATCACTTATTCCTCCTAGACTGAAAAGTTTCCTAATATAAACATTCATGCATGTAAGTGTTTTATATACTTTTATATATTGTATTTCTCTAATAATAATAATAGTAACAACAAGACTAAGGAGAAAAGGAAAAATAAACCCATTTGAATGCAGAGCTCTAAAGAATAGCAAGGAGAGATAAGAAAGCCTTCCCCAGTGATCAATGTAAAGAAATAGAGGAAAACAGTAGAATGGGGAAAATTTGAGGTCTCTTCAAGAAAATTAGAGATACCAAGGGAACATTTCATGCAAAGATGGGCACAATAAAGGACAAAAATGGTATGAACCTAACAGAGCAGAAGAAATTAATAAGAGGTGGAAAGAATACACAGAAACTACACAAAAAGGATCTTTATGACCCAGATTACCATGATGGTGTGATCATTCACCTAGAACCAGACATCCTGGAATGTGGAGTCAAGTGGGCCTTATGAAGCATCACTACAAACAAAGCTAGTGGAGGTGATGGAATTCCAGTTGAGCTATTTCAAATCCTGAAAGATGATGCTGTTAAAGTGCTGCACTTAATATGCCAGCAAATTTGAAAAACTCAGCAGTGGCCACAGGACTGGAAAAGGTCAGTCTTCATACCAATCCCAAAGAAAGGCAATGCCAAAGGATATTCAGACTACAGCACAGTCGCGCTCCTCTCACAAGCTAGCAAAGTAATGCTCAAAATTCTCCAAGCCAGGTTTGAAAAGTACATGAACTGTGAACTTCCAGATGTTCAAGCTAGATTTAGAAAAGGCAGAGGAACCAGAGATCAAATTGCCAACATTTGCTGGATCATTGTAAAAGCAAAAGAGTTCCAGAAAAACATATACTTCTGCTTTTGACTGTATGGATTACAACAAACTGTGGAAAATTCCAGGGAAGATGGGAATACCAGGCCACCTGACCTACCTCCTGAGAAATCTGTATGCAGGTTAAGAAGCAACAGATAGAACCAGACATGGAAAAACAGACTGGTTCCAAATTGGGAAAGGAGTATATCAAGGCTATATATTGTCACCCTGCTTATTTAACTTATATGCAGAGTACATCATGTGTAATGCTAGATTAAGCATTTCCAGGATGGACTAAGCACAAGCTGGAATCAAGATCGCCAGGATAAATATCAATAGCCTCAGAAACACAGATGACACCACCCTCATGGCAGAAAGTGAAGAGGTACTGAAGAGGCTATTGATGAAAGTGAAAGAGGAGAGTGAAAAATTTGACTTAAAACTCAACATTCAAAAAACTAAGATCATGGCATCTGGTCTCACCACTTCATGGCAAATAGATGGGGAAATAATGGAAATAGTGAGAGACTTTACTTTCTTGGCCTCCAAAATCACTGCAGATTGTGACTGCAGCCATGAAATTAAAAGACGCTTGCTCTTAGAAGAAAAGCTATGACCAACCTAGATAGCATATTAAAATGCAGAGACCTTACTTTGCTGACAAAGGTCTGTCTAGTCAAAGCTATGGTTTTTCCAGTGGTCATGTATGGATGTGAGAGTTGGACTAAAAAGAAAGCTGAGCACTGAAGAACTGATGCTTTTGAACTGTGGTGTTGGAGAAGACTCTTGAGAGTCCCTTGGACTGCAAGGAGATCCAGCCAGTCCATCCTAAAAGAAATCCATCCTGAATATTCATTGGAAGGACTGATGCTGAAGCTGAAACTCCAGGACTTTGGCCACCTGATGGGAAGAACTGACTCATTGGAAAAGATCCTGATTCTGGGAAAGATTGAAGGCAGGAGGAGTTGGAACGATAAAGGATGAAATGGTTGGATGGCATCAATGACTTGATGGGCATGAGTTTGACAAGCTCTGGGAGTTGGTGATGGACAGGGAAGCCTGGTGTGCTGCAGTCCATGGGGTCGCAAAAAGTCAGACACGACTGAGTGACTGAACTCAAAAGATGAAATAGTGTATTAAGAGTATTAATGACCACATAAACGGAGCTGTCATCTTATGGATAAATCAGCAGTATGTCTATTGTTGATGGCTTTAAGATAGAGTAAAATGCTATACTCTTAACATTTTTAGCTGCTCAGAGTATCTAGTAATATTCACAAGAGTTTAAATCTTGTTTAAATTTCTAAGTTCTGCCTATAAAATTATCACCTGAAAGATATGTTCATTTCTTCTAAAGTTAGTGTTAACCTAAACCTTATTAATATGTAGGCTGGGAAACATTGGGAGGTTGGTTTCTCCAGTTTAATTAGCCTTGAGTGCTGATTTGTTTTGATAATATAAATAATTAGTTTAACCACAAAATTGATGTAACAGAAATAATTGTCAGGCAATTAAATACTGAAATGATTTCAACTCTTGGGAAATATATAGTAGTATGTAAGGATAGTAATAAAATTGAGATACACTTGGGCTGAAGTACATCAGCCCAAAAAACATCTCTTACTTGATTTTTAAAAAATAATTTTACAGATGCCACATTGTTCATATTAAAAAATTCACTAATATATATTTACTACATTTATTCTTGTTTTTTTTCCCCCTTTATAATAAAGTTTTGCATGTTTGCTAATGTTAAAATAATTGTTCTTTGGAATTCACAAGTTAGCAGGCCAATTTAGTGGGAAGAATGTAATAAATAATGAAACAATGTTGGTAAATTCAATATAAAATGTATATGTAAGTTTCCTTTTTTATGAAATTGGAATTTTTTTAGCTCTGAAGAGAAGTATGTTTTCCTTTTCTACGTGTATATGATAAATAATATAGTTCAAAAACGACACCTTTTTTTGACTGAAGCCATGAAATTAAAAGATGCTTACTCCTTGGAAGGAAAGTTGTGACCAATCTAGATAGCATATTCAAAAACAGAGACATTACTTTACCAACAAAGTTTCGTCTAGTCAAGGCTATGGTTTTTCCTGTGGTCATGTATGGATGTGAGAGTTGGACTGTGAAGAAGGCTGAGTGCCGAAGAATTGATGCTTTTGAACTGTGGTGTTGGAGGAGACTCTTGAGAGTCCCTTGGACTGCAAGGAGATCCAACCAGTCCATTCTGAAGGAGATCAGCCCTGGGATTTCTTTGGAGGGAATGTTGCTAAAGCTGAAACTCCAGTACTTTGGCCACCTCATGCGAAGAGTTGACTCGTTGGAAAAGACTCTGATGCTGGGAGGGATTGGGGGCAGGAGGAGAAGGGGACGACAGAGGATGAGATGGCTGGATGGCATCACTGACTTGATGGACATGAGTCTCAGTGAACTCCGGGTGTTGATGATGAACAGGGAGGCCTGGCGTGCTGTGATTCACGGGGTCACAAAGAGTCAGACATGACTGAGCGACTGAACTGAACTGAACTGAACTGAATGTTTTAAAATTTTATGCTTAGGTTTTATTTTTTTTTTTTACATTATGCAATCAGGTTGTATTTTTTACTAATACTACTTTATGATAGTGGTAAGAATTTTTATGTCTTATCATAAGTGTTCACATTACATATTGGCAGTCTTATTTTTGGCTTTAACTCAGATGTATATGCAGACTGATGTTCAAGTATCATTAGTCTTTCTAAAAGGACATACTACAAACAAATCAGTGAAAGGCCCTGATCTTTGATATATTTGCTCTTCCTAAAGAATCACTATCAAAGAATTACTAAAACTTCATGACTTCCATTCATCACTAATTTCAGATGATTACTGTCTACCATAAGGAAATATACTGTTTCAGTTCTCATATGTAAAGTACCCTACTAGAGTAATACAACTGATTTCCACATATGATATATCATTTCTAAATTTATCTGAAGCATCCTTGAGTGTCGAATTAAAATTATTTGAAACTAACATGAATTCTGTCCTAATGAATTGCAATAAAATTTAAAATTAAGTATATGGGGTAAAGATTCATTCACTATTGTTAGCCAGTATTATTTTAAAATGTATCTGCTATATTTTCTTTCTCCCCTATTCATTCTCTGAGGGATTACATTATACATTATATCCATTCATTTTTCTATTTTGTGCACAATTCAAATATTTATGCTTTCACATTTAATAAGTGAACTCCCTTAAAATTTATGATGTATTAAGTAGTCCTGATCTTGTGTAATGTATAAGAACAGAAATATATATTCATAAAAATCTTATTAACATATTTTAATAACATAAAACTAAGGGCCCTTTACCAAAGCATTAAGTTATTAATGAATCATGTGAAGGGTGTGGGTATTTGATCAAAGTGTTTTCAAAACACTAAGGATATTTCTATTTCTGTCTTCACAGTATCTGATGTGTATGTGGCATGGCATCACCCAACCCAATGCAAAATAAAATATGAAACATTATAATCTGAGTTTATTCAGATCACCAGGATATACATTTACCTTAAAAATTAACTAGATGAGATATTCTAGTTAATTTTTAAGATAAATGGCCACCACATATATGGCCTTCCCTGGTGGCTCATATGGTAAAGAATCTGCCTGCAATGCGGGAGCCCGGGGTTCCATCCCTGGGTTGGGAAGATCTACTGGGGAAGGACATGGCAATCCACTCCAGTACTCTTGCCCGGAGAATTCCCTGGAGGGAGGATCTGGTGGGCTACAGTCAATGGGATCATAAAGAGTCAGACACACCTGAGCGACTAAGCACACACACACACACACACACACACACACACACACACACACACACACATATATATACGTATAAGCATGCTTTCTATATGCAAAAAGATATAATCTAATTTTGCTAGTTATCTATCTCTGCCATTAAATATTTAAACTATTAAAACTGTATATATATATTTTTGGAGGGGCATAGTTAATTTCATAAATAGTTATTTTCTCCATGACATCATGACATATCTTCTTAGCAGTTACAATGTCTAAGTATTATCATTTGTCTAACAGAAATACTAGTTGACATTCCCATTGTCCAAACTCATCTTTCTGATCTGCAATTCAATTTTATGTCATTTTACATGGCAATGAATTTCTTTTTAATACACATTTCTATCTAAACTCCCATGTTTTTAAGCAGAAATAAATGAACAGTGTCTTTCATGTTTGCCCAAAGTATAGTTTGATAGTTCTCAAATTTAGATTTGTGCACTTGACTAGTATGATTAAACTCCAAAGAATAGCAGAAAAATCAACAAGTTCAAAAAGAGACCATTGAGTGAATCACTGTTATAAATCAAGTTAATTTGCAACATTACTTTCTAGTTGAAATTATAAGATCTTAGGATAATTATATTTCTTAACTATTTTGAAGGTACTGACTTGAATATTCATTTTAAATTACCCAAATGCTTTTAAAATGAACACTTCATCTTTTACATAACAATAGTAATATTAATTGCATCTTATATTTATGTAATAGTTTTTATTTTACTTAATATAGTCCATACATTATCTCATTTAATCCCTATATCAACTTTTTTTGGTGTATGTAGCATTGTCATTCTCATTCTATACATGAAAGTTATTAATTTTCTGAAGTTCTTACAGATAAGGATTGGAGACTGGGGCTCTTGAACCCAAATCTAAAATTCTTACCCCTATACCAGTACTAACTTGCTACTAAAAATAATCAAATAAACTAATAGTCATGAAAATCAGGACTTGGAAGGAAAATCAGGACTTGGAAGGAAAATTTGAATTTGTCACCCATGAAAATGTCTTTTCATATATTTTCAACTTTTAGAATTCTCATTGTGCCATACAATAAAAATAGTTTTCTGTCTTTGGAAATGTGGAGGAATTATAAGAACTCTTTGTCCTGAATCCATTATTCAGAAGGACATGAACCGACATAATGGTACACAGGGCACTGTTGGTGACCTTCCTTTCCCTAAAGATGGGGATGGATGCTGAGAATTTCTCTCATTCTGTCTCCAGGTGGGTCTACTATTTGCATGCTCCACTGCACAGCTGTCAAAGGGCTTGCCCTGGGATATGACTGGGCTGGATTTAGAAGGAGCTGGTCATTGAATAGCTCTAGTAATGCTCGCATCTCACAGTTATACAGCTGACAGCTCCTTTTGGTGGGGAAAGCTTGGATATATTTCAAGGTGATTGTAGTTTTGTCCCTCTGGCAGCAAGCTGCTGCAACCAGCTTAGCCCATTATCCTCCTCTCCCACTGGATTTAAGCCTAGGGAGAAGTCTGGGGCTTTTGTCAGAATAGAGGGTAAGAGATAGATAATTATCCCCCATTTGCACTCAAAGAGAACTGCGCTATATTATAAAGTAGCCTTCAATTACTGAAATGGGCTTGTCTACAGTTCCAGTGACTTATAAATTAGTCTTCGTAAAAAAAAAAAAAATTAGCTTTATTGCTAATGATGTTGTACTTCTTGTATCTCATACTTTAAGCTTTATTAAACAAAACTTTATTTAACATGTAGCATTTTTAGCATTTAGAGAGTAATATTTAACATTCAGAGATCAATATATATTTTCATTTCAAAAATTTTATTAGATTTTGCAGTACACGTGGCTACTGTGACCAAATTGATCAAAAGCTCCACAGTGCATTGTCTACATTGTAATTTTTCTCAATTTGACCCTCTTAATCTCATGGGGGCAGTTCTGTAAAATCAATGCAAAGTAATTAGAAAATTTTAAATTCTAGATGTTGTGAATATATCAGTCATCTCCTTTAATATCCACTCAATGGAATACCTTTTATAAATACTATCATTTAATAAACATATCTGGAAAATAAAGTTCCCATAGATCCTAATTAATTAATGATGTAAATTTGCCTTAGCATATTTGGGGGAAAGTATTTTCAGTTTTCTATCCTCCAGTAGCTCAGCATCACTTTCACTCCCCTTTTGAGCAAAAATTATAGTCAGAGATGAGCATTTCAATTTGCAGCTGACAGTTTAGGGTTAAGATATGATTCCAGGTAACAGAAGCCAATGAGAGTACACCCAGTTGATGTTTGTGACATCATCTTCCAGTCGGAGTACATAGAAGCGCTGAGGTAGCGTTCAGCTTCAGCCCCAGTGCCATTATGATGGATGTTTACATCTCTTCATTGAGAGCCAATTATCTCGCTTTTGTGTGAGGCCCAGGGATCACTCATGCTGCCAGGCTGCACGGAGCACTGTTGGATGTAGCTGAACCAATTGTTTTCTCTGTCTCTGGTAAGAGCCTCTTCTGTTTTACCTTTTCTTTCAAAATAAGGGTAGATGTATGTAACAGGGAAAACAGTATGAGAAACTGGTGTCGGGGTTGAAAAGGCTTACTATTTGGTCAGCTTTTAATCAGAGCACTGTTTAGCAGCATTAAAAGGAAGTGTGGATTTAGCGAAATGAATTTTAAAAGAGCACACTAACGTGCACCTGGAAAACGAATTTGCAGTAGAAAAAGAACAGCAGGTAATTCAGCTTTTCTTTTGAAAAAGGAAAGTAACTTATGAGATTATTATTATGAATATCTTTAAATATATGTGCATATGTATACACTCTGCTCCATTGCCTTTTAATTTGCTATTAGTAGCAAAGAGTAGAAGTAAAACTGGTCCATCAGATAGTGTTGCTATAAATTTAAAATGAGTTAAAGTTTCTAATTGTTAAATGATAGTTCTTTGGAACAGTTTTTGAAAGTTGTATCTATATGGGAAAACAGAATTTACCAAGGAAGCAAAGGCTTTAGCTTCTGGAATGAAGTTGTAGTACTTTATAACCATATTTATTAATTTTAGCCTAAGGAAATAATACTAGCAAATAGTTTTAAAGAATGGTATGTTTTTTCTGGAATTGAGAGATGTTAAAATCGTATATTTCATTAAGTGCTTTTGAATGCATAACAAAATTATGTGTTTTATTTATCTGAAAAATATTTAAGTCCTGAAATTAAAGTGTTCAATCATTTAATTATTTATTAGTAGTGATATTTACACCTGGGGATCCTTACAGTATTGTAGCAAAACAGATATATTTACAGCTGTTGAATTACTATGGCCATAGGTTATTAAATCTGACAGGAATCCTGAATAATCAAATACAATAAAAGCTTTTAATTGACTGAGAATTTTCATATGCTACCAAATGAAGAATTCAGAAAACTTGTAAGTCCTCAAATATTGTCTATTATCGCAGTAGAAAGCAGTAGACTATTGTTATCTTAGAGTGGAATGATATTTATGAGATGAAGACACAGAAAAGTGTAAATAGCTGTTATTTACTAGAAGATGTTGTCTTATTTTAATAGCATCTCCACTTCTTCTAGGGTAATAAAACTTTTGAATAATGACTTGTCCATCAAGCTGTGACACGTTCATGTTTTTCAGATTTATTTTTACTCTTCTTTAACATAGAATATTTCTGCCTGTGCAAACCAGTAATTGGGACAATTAGACATCGGAGTTTGGAGATGCTCAGTTTGTGCTTGGAGACAGCAGGGACTTCTCAGCTATGTCACACTTCTCTCTCTTCCACCAGCCCAGTCCTGTTTGTCAGTGCTTGACATTACTGTTGTTCGACTTGTCTCCTTCAGTCAATTCAGGTCTGAACAAAACTGAGTTTATAGAAAGTGTCAGACATGTATTAATGGAATCTAAAGAACTGAGATTGTTGTCTCAGTCAGGACAATTTATAATCAACCAAACCTCAAATGCTTAAAAGCATGATCTGGGGTTAATTTTTTTACAGGGAGATTTATGTTGGCCTACTCCATAAATTTCAAAAATCTAAAACTGGGAGTCCAAAAGTTTTGATAGGATGAACTTGAAAGCCTGATCCACAGCTTCAAAATGATTTTTTTTTTTTTTTTGCCATTAAGTACTTCAAAGCGGAGTTGAGTAACTCAGAGGTATTGACTGTCTTTTTCACAGGTGATCAATCTTGAGTAAGGTAAAGCATTTGTTTCCTAACACTTAATTCTCCAAAAATCTATTTATATCATCTGTCAACAATGGAGAAAATCTTAGCCAATTAACAGTCTACACATTTAAAATTGTATTTTCTGCTGTGTATAAATGCTTTCCTCAGTGGTATAGTCTCTAATCACAAATGCACTGCTTTGGTAGTGATTACAGTTTTTAAATTGTTTATCTCTTTGTTTTCCTTTGAACAACTACATACAATATGAATATACCTGATATGATACCTGGATGGTAGATTTCATTGACAGAAAGTTTTTGATTTTAATTTTTTTTTTAATAGAGGACATCAAGGGGATTCTAGCGATTTTCCATGCCACAAATCCCTAGGAAGAATTCTTAGTGCAGGGCAACGTAGGTGAAAGAGGCATGTGCTACATGTATCCCTATGTTAGTTGCCTCCTTTCTGATACATATGTTTTTATCTGAGTTGTTATCATCTTGTATCATTTTGCATTTTCCTTCTCCATATTATCTTATCCAATTTTTGTAAATTGTGTAGCAAGTGAATGTTACTAAGTGATAGGTTTTACTAATTTTAAGAAGAGATGGAGAAAGTGCACAATGATAAAAAGATTCCTAATATTCCCTTCTGAAGTTCTTTGCATTTCCAACAGGCTGAGGGTGATATATTGATTTCTTTTCAAAAGTGTTCCTCATATTATTACTTATTCCGTAATAACATTTTTGCCTCTTAAACACCTTAATCTTCTCCTACAACTTGATTTATATAAGCACCTTTATTAGTGTCTTTAAATTACTGAATGCATGTTACCATTTAGTTTTCTACTTTCTCAGTTGAAGTATTTGTAAATGTGATGAATTCTTGACACTTGCCTTAACAATGTGAAATTCTGGACTTGCATGGCCAACTCTTTAGTGAAAAGCATAATTTTGTAACCACAATGTCATCTTAGTGTAGGCTTATATTAGTATGTGAATGTATGGATATTTAGGTGTCTACATTGCATGCATAAACATAATTCTTACAAGTACTTTAAAATTGTAACAGTTGTTTATATAGATATACTATTATTTGTTCTTAACATTTGATATATGATAATGTTATTGATACTATGGTACTAAGGAAACAGAGACTAACAGGTTTTAACTTATTGCCAGGATCACCTAGTCAGTACATCAATATATGAAGAAGACGCAGAAAAAGATTTTCAAATTTTAATGCCCCCAATCAATCAGTATCTTTTTCCTCTCTCTCTCCCTTCCTCTTTCCCTCCCTCCCACCATGTATCTGGCTATCTAACTAGTCTACTACTAGTTTTATTTTATTGTCTACCCTATGATATGTACTCTTTAGGTGCTTGGGATTTATTTAGAATTGAACAATATAAAAGACCATTGCTCTTGTTCATGTTTATGTTTTTCTGTCTGGCAAGCTCTACTGTTTTAAATTACTAAAAATATAGAGTGTATTTCAAGGTGTGGCTGAAAAAAAAAAAAAAACACAGAGAACTTGCTAGGAAACAGAAAACATGAATTAAAGGATGGGCTTATTTGCACTTCTTATGTATCTATGTATCTTTAAGTTTGCAGGTATGTTCTAACCTAAACTAGATTTGCAAAACTCTAGATATTTTGAAAATGTCTGTCAGTCATTTTATAACTTATATTTTATTCTGAATGTGATCAATGCAACTTTACAAAAATAAAATGCCTAAATTACAATAGATTACCCAAAGAGCATTTTAAAACAAAATTATCTTGTACTGCAGAGCATATTCAAGCACTCTAACTTTGTATTTATCCTCTATAATAAAGTTGCTGAGGGTTATAATGTATTGAGTTTACAGTTGTTTGGCTTTAGAGTTTAGATAGTATAAGTAGAGTGAGAAATTGGTGAATTTTGTCTTTCTTTTTATTAAAAAAGTTAACAATATCTTCCAAATGATGAATAAAGCAAAATAGAGATAATCTGAAAATTAGCACCCATTTTTCAGTAGTTTGGCATATATTAATTCTAGTTCCTAGGGCAGTTGAACTAAAAGTAAGATTTACTACCCATTGAATTTATTTACAGATGCCCAGTGATTTAAAAGAAAAAAAAAAAGAGGGAGAGAGAAGCCTGAAATCTAGCCTCCTCAAAGAAAATCAATCTGCACACAGAACCTACCAATTGGAGATAAACCACTTTTAGATGGTATCATTTAATTAGCCAGTGAAGAGTCTATCTAGTGACATACACATAAATTGTAAAATAACTCCAAGTTGCCTGCATGAACTTGATTTAGTACAATTTTTTTGTGTTTGTTAATATTGGATAATAATAAAATTATATCAGTGAACTGAACTTAGTCCTTTTGCTAATGTGCATTTGAAATGGGCAGAATGAGGGAGTAAAATTAGAATGTAATAATAGTATGCATTAGCTAAATTCAAGAGATATTAAGCCATACGTGTTTTGCCAAGACAGTGGGCCTTGAATTTAGCTAATTTTATCTAATAATATTCCAGAATTAGTTTTGATAACATTTATGATAAATAAAATGTAAACTGACATCCAAGTGGGTGTTTTAAGTGTAAGAAGGGTCTACTAAAAGCAGAAGATTGTTTTGTAGTACTGAGTATAAGGAGTTTGGTTACAGTCTTCATTCGGAAGTGCCCCTCTGCCCTTATGCCATGGCACACTGTAACTCAGAGGTGTACTGTAGCATTTGAATCAGTGTGAAAAAGTATTTTTCCTAAAATGGAGTATACATATTAGTACTGCCAACTCAGAACTGTGTGAAATTTATAATGTGAAGTAAAACATGATAAAATCTGCTGTAATTGATCAAGAGGCATGATGGAAAGTTCAGTTCCAGCAACTGTTCTCAATTTTAAGTGCATGAGAGACTATGAATGGATGAGCAAATAGTTCGGCTTAGCAGATAATAGCAGATGTTCTTAAAGATAATTTTTGTTTGTTTCTGTATTAGTTTTGCAAGCACTGTGGTAAAAGTATGGTTTCTGGGACCAGACTACCTGAGTATTAATACAGTGTCTTGCTTCCCCTCTTTCAGGCCTCGGTTTCTACCTATAAAAACTGAGGGAAAAAGAATTATCCACCCTCACAGGGTTGGTGAGAAAATTTTGTGAGCAAATCTTATGAGCACTGGGAACAGTGTCTGGCATATGGTATGTTTCTAATCAGTGTCACCTCCTTTTAGGATTTTTATCATTACTGACTTGTTTAGTATTGTGTGTGTGTTTATGTGTGTGTGTGTGCACGCAGTCATGTTTTAGTTAAATTAGGAGTTTCATTAAAAACCAATTTTACAAACAAAAATCTCTGGTATAGCACAAATGGAAAAACTTTGGGAACTATTCCTTCTAATGACTGTTTAAAACTTGATACTAATCTCAGAGGACTTTAGTGCTAAATGGATAACCTTATCCACCTGCAATGTGGGAGATCTGGGTTGGACCCCCGGATTGGGAGGATCTCCTGGAGGAGGGCATGGCAACCCACTCCAGTGTTCTTGCCTGGAGAATCCCCATGGACAGAGGAGCTTGGTGGGCTACAGTCCATGGAGTTGCAAAAAGTCGGACATGACGGAGAAACCAAGCACATAGCCTTATCACTTATTATACATGAGATTTTTGATATGTCTTAGATTTCACATTTTTAATAAAAATGAATTAAATAAAAATGTATTAAATAACATTTAGGAGATTTTTCCTTGCCTGGAGAATCCCAGGGACGAGGGAGCCTGATGGGCTGTCGTCTATGGGGTCGCACAGAGTCAGACACGACTGAAGTTACTTAGCAGCAGCAGGAGGTTTCTCTAACTTTAAAATTGCATGATATGGGATGTTGCCTGTGTGTACATACACACACACATATATATGTATAAACGTTCCTATGTGTATTTAACATAAATGGAAAATCCTATAGATTTACATTTTGCTTTATTTGCCTTTAACTTTTTAATTTTATTATTTGTTGTGAGTTGGTTAGAGTTTGAAACTTGTAATTATAAAACGTTTATTTATTCTGATATTTGTGGAGGTCAGCACTCTCCTTCTTTACAACAGCTCATGCTCTCACTTGGGTGATGGAGTGGTGATAGAATAAGGCTAAAGTCCTTTTCTAGCTCATGCCGTTCTGAATCCCTAACACCCTGAAAGGCAAAATAAGTGTGTTTTGAATTTTAAAGTCTCTCTGTGTGTTATGTGTGTGTGTAGATGTTTTGCTTTATTTTAATGGAATGTGCCTAAACTTACATTAAGAGAGATACAGACAGAAAAAGATAAAAATTATTAATTTCTCTTCAGTTCACAATTTTGTAGAATCAAGGTGTTAATATATTGGTAAAACATTTTTTAAAAATCCAGTCATTTTACTAAGGTATTTTTGTTCCTTTACTTTTAAATGCTCTGGCTTATTCCATAAATTCTTTGAAGCATAGACACACAACTATTGAACACCTATTACTTGCCAACAATGAACAAACCACTACCAGTGCTCTGAAAGGGCGCATGGTCTAGAGATCAACATGTAATTGAATATAAATAATTACAATATATTGTGATAGTGTTATAGTAGAGATAAGTACAGAGTGCTGAGAGAAAATAGACAAGAAATGACTTATTCTATTAATACCTGGAAAAAAAATAAAAACTTTTCCAAAAGAAGCTATTATTTTAGGTGACTTTTTAAAAATGAGCAAAGCATTTTCCAGGTGGAGATCATCAAAGGCTATTTCATACAGAGGGGCCTCCAGTAAGGATGGCATCCCCTCCTGTGGGAGGAGAAAGCACAGTGTATTCAGATAAGGACCAGTGTTTGGAATGACTGGAGGCAGGGACCAGGAGAAGCTAATTAGCAACTAATTATCAGAACAAATGCTGGTTGTAAAAAACCAGTAGGGACAACCTGGTCATAACTGCGTAAGTACAAGTCTTGGCCTGAAGGTTAAATTGAGTTTTTTTAAAAACTTAAATACTGTGGAAAGTCTATGATGAGATAGATCACTGTGGTTTTGAATAAACATTCCTGGAGAAGGGAATGGCAACCTACTACAGTATTCTTGCCTGGAGAAATCCATGGAGAGAGGGACCTGGTGGGTAATGAGCTGGGCACGATGGAGTGACTAAATGCTTTATGCTGGAATGCTTTCTAAAAGAAACTGGAAGCAAAATTACCTTGGGATTATTTAAAACAGTCTGACCCATCAAAGAAAAAGAAAGGGCAAAAGAATCTACTTCATTAAATTTTAAATTGCATTATTAGGTTCCCCATTCTATTAATTTATTTTAAAGTATGAATGATATCAAGTAGGGTGACTAATTACATAAAATAGTGAAGAGGGTCACACAAAACAACATTGAAAAGTGTATCAGAGTTTTGGAAAGATTCCCTGAGTTACTCTTGATGATACTGATCAAACATCAGCTAAAGATAGAAACTGTCTGATCCTAAATGACCCAGTGTTTCCATAACTGGCTAGCTCTAAGGTCAGGGGGAATGGACTTTCTCTTATCTGATGACTCAATTCATTGTACTTATTTTTAAATTACTTAACATTAAATAAAAGCTATTTGTTTTTCAATTATTTTAAAGGAAAAAAATGAAACACTATTTCATTCCCTTCTTGATATGATTTGCTGCTGCTGCTGCTAAGTCCCTTCAGTCGTGTCCGACTCTGTGTGACCCCAGAGACAGCAGCCCACCAGGCTCCCCTGTCCCTGGGATTCTCTAGGCAGGAACCCTGGAGTGGGTTGCCATTTCCTTTTCCAATGCATGAAAGTGAAAAGTAAAAGTGAAGTCGCTCAGTTGTGTCCGACTCCCAGCAATCCCATGGACTGGTGGCATGTAATTTATGTTAAGGGCTTCCCTAGTGTCTCGGCTGTAAGGAATCCACCTGCCAAAGCAGAAGATGCAGGTTAGATTCCTGGGTTGGGAAGATCCCTGGTGAAGGCAATGACAACCCACTCCAGTACTCTTGCCTGGGAAATCCCATGGACAGAGGAACGTAGGAGGCTACATGAGGTCACAAAAGAACTGGACATGACTTAGTGAATAAACAGCAGCAGCACCAATGAAGCCATTAGAGAAGTGGCGATCCAGGAAAGAAAATATTTTAGGGAAAGTGAAAAATAAATAACAAAAGGATCCACTAGCATACAGGATTGTGCTAGTTAATCATAGGGAATGTGACAACTAAGGTTCCTCCTCACGTACTGAATTCCTACTCATCATTCAAATTGCAATGAAAGAAATACACTGTCAAAGTAATCCTCTTGAGTTCCTTGGCCAGGTCAAATTTTCCCATTATAGGCTTTTAAGAAGAATATTTAATATTTGCAAGAGTTGCAGGATTTTTTGATTAATAGAAATTTTTAATTCCAATCTTCCCAACTAGACTAAATTTTCATGAAAATGACAGCTGATCCTGTTTTGAGTCATCACTGAATCTCCCTCATCTAGCATAATGTCTAATGTAAGGATAGCCACTAAATAAAAAGTATAGGCACTTAGAAGATGGAAAAAAAAAAGAATAGTACTTTTTCCGAGATAAAAACAAAGGTGCCGAGATACTAGTGGATCTTAATAATAAACAGGAAAGTTGAATGGACTTTCTGGGAGTATTAAAATACTGGATTGGCCAAAACTCATTCTGTTTACCCTGTTACATATTACAAAAAACTTGAACAAACTTTTTGGCTAACCCAATACTTGCTCATCTCTGCAGCCTCTTCATCACTGATGTGTGGATGACTTATAAGTGGTACACTTGAGCTGCATGTCAAACAACAAAAATGCTATCAATGTCTACTTATAAATTGTGATATAAATATAGCAAAAGTCCTTTGGAATACAGATATTTGTATACAGATACAGATATGAGGAAATGTAGACCCTACAAAGGTTATAGAAATTGAGTAACCATATGTACAACTTGTACCAGGTATAACTGGTTTTACTGAAACTAGAAAAAAGTGTAATTGAGAATGTTCTGGCCAACCATAGGAAAGACAGCAGAAAGGCTCAAAATACAGGATAAAAGGAAATTGTACTTTAAATTGAAGAGAAGGTCACTGGTGGCCTTAAAGAAAGTAGTTTGAGATGGTAGGCAGCAAAGAAATTGATTGTTACGAATTGAAGTCATGTTCAAGCAATTTAGAAGTGAAAAGGAATGAAGACCTGCTAGACAGAACTGTCAAATAATGACTTCTTCCTAAATGGAAAAAATTTATTCCATGGGTAGATGTGTGAAATATTAAGTAACATTTACCCTTTTAAACTGGTCTTCATAACTTGTACCAAACATATTCATAAAAAATAACTACATGTTGTACACCTTTGTTATTATATTTAAGACATCATCATGGTCTAAAAAAAAAAGGACAACAGCATATCCAAAATGTAGAAAATTGTGGTGATTATTCACTCAGAAGTTAATTTATTCTCATAAAAAATTGTTTTAATTGAAGCTTTCTGTAAGCATCTTTATAGACAATAAGTAGCTCTTGCTTTGTAAGTAAATGCATGAATAAACCTCCTGACAGTAAGACTTGAACCCTCCAGTAGGGCAAAAAATATTCCAAAAAAAAAAAAAAAATCAAGCTGCACCAAGAAATATCTACAACCTGCTATATAGAAGAGCTCCCATACCATAAGAGGTTGGAGAAATTAGCTGAAACACAAAAGAGAGAAAGATATGTGGTGGATATTAGTTCAAAAATCTGTATGATTAGAGAATAAGATGAATGTAAAATAAATCTAAATACATAGAAAATTTTATATTTTGATATATGCAAAAATACACATTTAGCATTAGAAAATTTTATTTTCAAAGTTGGCCACGCATTGAACTATTTACTCTGGTATCTCTGCAATGATTATAGAAATCTTAAAAAGAGATTTGTGATTTGCCTAGAAAAAAACCATTTTGCTTAATTTACTTGTTCTTGTGATTTGGGGAAAGGTCAGGGTATCTTTAAATATTCTAGTTAGGAGAGAAATGAGATTTTTCCTCTTTCCAAAATAGTCTCGAAAAGAAAGCAATATAATTTGACTACTAACTCTAGCAACCTACAGGAGAGGAGGATGTGCTGCCCCAGATTCAGAGAACAGCGAGGTCAAAAAAGGGTTTTGAAATTGGAAAAGTCCACAGTACTATGCCTAGGGAAAACCATGGCCACCTCAGTGTAAATAGATGTTCTCTCGGTGTTGTTCTGTAGTTAGACTAGACTCCAGAAAATCTAGAAGCAATCTGAGGATTCTTGTGAAATCAAAAATAGGACAAGTCCAAAAAAAAAAAAAAAGAAGGCAAAACATGGTGTCTGAGGTCAGAGAAGTGGGAATCTAGGCAAGATGACTGACTTCAGAGACAAGATTCTTATTTTCAAAAAGTCTAGGGAAGCAGCCTCATGGTGGAAACCTGGCTTGCTAACAAGGGACCTTAGAACTGGGAAAGGGCTGACTTGTCCCCACTTATAAGCAAAAACTCAAGGACTGAGTGGAGGTGCTGAGGTCAGAGAAATTCTAGAATCTGGGGTGGATTTGAACCTATAGTTTGGCTAGGTGGCTCCATCAGTGAAGAATAGAGGCTTGACTTGAAGCCCCATTATTTGGTCTATTCATTTGAGCTACTGACTAGGGTATGAAAGCCAAGGGTTAAAACTGTGTGGGCTGTGAAGCCAGTCAGGTATGCATTAATTTCTGGCTTCACCATTTACCAGTGGTACAGTCATGGGCAAAGCATGTCACCTCTCTTCATCTCAGTCGTCTCATCTGAGGGACACTGTGGGGATCATATGAAATATTATATAACATTCATTTAGCACAATAATGGTATCCAGTTCTTGCTGGATAACTACTGTACTTTATTTTTATGACTAACCTGCAAACTCTACCCATCAGTTCCATTGCTCTTCAAACACACCTCTGGTTTAGGTACATATTCCATCTACTTGGAGCACTCTGTTGTCAATTCCTCTTCATCCTTCATGTCTCAGTTCAGATGTCATTACTGGCAGAGTAGAGAGATTCCTTAAGTCTCTTTTGCAATGGGGAGGTATCTCTCTTTTGTGCTCAGACAGCACCTGTACTTTCCCTAGCATGTATTTTCATTGCCATTTCCTTCTCTGTATCTCCCATATCTCCCATTAGACTCAAAACTTCATGTTTGGGGATTTCATATGTTTTATCTGGGACTTCCCTTGTGGCTCAGCTGATAAAGAATCCACCTGCAATGCGGGAGACCTGGGTTCAGTCTCTGGGTTGGGAAGACCCACTGGAGAAGAGAACGGCTACCCACTCCAGAATTCTGGCCTGGAGAATTCCACGGACTGTATAGTCCATTGGGTCACAAAGAGTCAGACACAAATGAGAGACTTTCACTTTTCCTGGTAGCTCAGCTGGTAAAGAATCCACCTGCAGTGCAGGAGACCCCAGTTCAATTCCTCAGTTGGGTAGATCTCCTGGAGAAAGGATAGGCTACCCATTCCAGTATTTCTTGGGCTTCCTTGGTGGCTCAGACAGTAAGGAGTCCTTATGCACTGTGGGAGACCTGGGTTCCATCCTTGGGTCAGGAAGATCCCCTGGAAGAGGGCATGACAACCCACTCCGGTATTTTTGCCTGGAGAATCCCCATGGACAGAAGAGCCTGAGAGTGCAAAGAGTCAGACGCAACCGAGTGACTAAGCACACTACAGCGTGTTTTATCCATTGCTGTTTCAGCAGTGCTGACATAGAGTAGATCATTAAATGGTGATTAAATGAATAGATGATGAAAGACCCCAGACTTAGATCCCTTAGGAGAGCCATAATCTGAAAGGAGTTTTCGATTATACTTTAATTTAGGGGCTGGTAACTGGAGAATAGAACTAGAAGATCTGAGGTCCCTCAGAAGGTTGCAGTGGGACTCACTCCTGTTAATCCTTGGCCCTCTCAAGATGAAACCTTGAGGTATTGTGCACAACCCAAAAGCTGCTGTGTCAGTCACCATCTTCCTCTTTCTAGTTGGTGTAAACATGCCTGAGAACCGGTCAATGAAGAACAGCCTGACTTCAGTCAGAGCAAAGCATTCTGGGAAGCGCTCTATGGATGCTTCTATTTGTGGGCATGTGGGCACACCCTGTGCAACCCACTGCTCTTCTGAGTATTCAGAAGCTCTCCTCTTACATTTATTTTATTTGTATTAACTTATTTGACTGTGAAAAAAAAATGTTTAAACTCTACCAGCAGTGCTACCTACTGGAATCAGTTTGGGAACTTGAAGAATGCATGCAGAGCCCTGAAGAGCTGCAAATAGAAGTCACAGAGACTAAGCTAGGCTATGGTCCTCTTTTCTTCTCCTTGGGTTATGTTCTCACTGCTCTGCAGGAATGTAGTCGTCTTTTAATGCTCTGTGACAAATTACCCCCAACCCTAGATGCTTACAGGCTTCCTAGGTGGCGCTAGTGGTAAAGAACCTGCCTTCCAATGCTGGAGATGTTAGGTGGGTTTGATCCCTTAGTCAGAAAAATCCCGTGGAAGGGATTTGCATGGCAACCCACTCCAGTATTCTTGCCTGGAAAATCCCATGGACAGAGGAGTCTGGTGCGTTAGAGTCCATAGTTTAAGGAAGAGTCAGACACGACTGAAGCAACTTAGCACACTTGCACTCACGCATATAGATGCCTAAAACAATAGATATTATCACACAGGTTCAGTGGGTCAGTGATACAGGCACAGCTTAAACAAATCCTTTGCTCAGTCTTAAGAGGCTGCAATAAAGGTGTAGCCATGTGCTTTTCTGGAGTTTGGTTTCTGTTTCAGGCCCAGGTGGTTGCTGGCAGAATTTAGTTCCTCGTGGCTGTAGAATTGAGGTCCTTATTTATTTTTTTGCTGGCTGTCAGCTGGGAGCCACTCTCAGCTCCTACAGCTGCCTAAGTCCCTTGCTAAGAGGCTGTCTCGACAAGGCTGCTAAGTTTTCCAAAACAGCAGGGGAGTCTTTGCTAAAGTCTGCTAAGATGGAGTCTTACATAACAATATAACTGTAGGCATAACACCCTATCACTTTTGCCATAGTCTATTGGCCATGAGTCAGTCACAGGTTATGCCCATACTCAAGTGGAGGGAATTATACAAGGATGTGACTCTTTGAGGGTCACCGTTGAGGGTCACCTTGGGATGTGTCCACCACAGGGAGCAATCACAGAATATTCTGAGACCTCTATGTGACTGTGAGCCACCATTATCTAACCCCTTAAAGACTTTCTACAAAACTCTCTAAACTTACAAAGGGCCAGGCTCACAGGAAAGGGCTAATTTTGAGCAAGAAGGTGGACCAGTAATCAAGAGAAAGTGATCATAAGAGCCAGAAAAATGGCCAATTGCCTCCTCCTGATTCGCTCAAGAATGAAAAAGGGTAGCAACATGTACTTAACCATGGGTCTGGGAGCTAGGGCAATCGCTGTTGTGTTTGACTGTCATTAGACATTTTACATTCAGATCAGATCAGATCAGATCAGTCACTCAGTCCTGTCCGACTCTTGCGACCTCATGATTTGCAGCACGCCAGGCCTCCCTGTCCATCACCAACTCCCAGAATTCATTAAAACTCAGGTCCATCGAGTCAGTGATGCCATCCAGCCATCTCATCCTCTGTCGTCCCCTTCTCCTCATGCCCCCAATCCCTCCCAGCATCAGAGTCTTTTCCAATGAGTCAACTCTTTGCATGAGGTGGCCAAAGTACTCGAGTTTCAGCTTTAGCATCAT
>NW_011495084.1:7481934-7506522 GCF_000754665.1 Bison bison bison | reverse complement strand
GAGTTTCAGCTTTAGCATCATTCCTTCCAAAGAAATTCCAGGGCTGATCTCCTTCAGAATGGACTAGTTGGATCTCCTTGCAGTCCAAGGGACTCTCAAGAGTCTTCTCCAACACCACAGTTCAAAAGCATCAATTCTTCAGTGCTCAGCCTTCTTCACAGTCCAACTCTCACATCCATACATGACCACAAGAAAAACCATAGCCTTGACTAAACGAACCTTTGTTGGCAAAGTAATGTCTCTGACATTTTACATTAGGGATTCATATTTTCAACCCATTATGAAGAGTACAGTTGAGCATCACATGGCCAATGTCCTTACTTGGGGCCACCACTATTGTTTCTCTGCTTATTAAAAATTGGGGCTTCCCTCATAGCTCAGTTGGTAGAGAATCCACCTGCGATGCAGGGGACCCCAGTTTGATTCCTGGGTTGGGAAGATCCGCTGGAGAAGGGATAGGCTACCCACTCCAGTATTCTGGCCTGGAGAATTCCACGGACTGTATAGTCCACTGGGTCACAAAGAGTCAGACACAACTGAGCGACTCTCACTTCAAAGCAAAATACCTGAGTATTTCCAGTTCCTGGGCTCCTTTCGCAGCTAGAGTCAGTTTTCCTCCTCCTGCTTTGCTGAAAGCTCTGAGGGGCCAGCAAAACCCTTAAGAAGCTGGGAAGGGTATGTGTATGTGTGTGTGTGTTGAGCGGGGGTGACTGCCTTTCATAAGCCATTGCTGAGGTATGTGTTAGTCTCTCTGTCATGTCCAACTTTTTGCAACCCCATGAACTGTAGCCCACCAGGCTCCTCTGTCCATGGAATTCTCCAGGCAAGAATACTGGAGTGGGTTGCCATTCCCTTCTCCAGGGGATCTTCCTAACCCAGGGATCGAACCCAGGTCTCCCACATTTCAGGTGGATTCTTTACTATCTGAACCACCAAGCAGTTGCACACAACTGGGATTTGTTGGCACAGCTCAACTTTCAGCAGTCCCCTTCCACTTTTCTTCATCATTTATTCTTTCTATATGCCTTGAAATATCCTAATACTTTATTCTATTTTCCCTGACAATAAAACCAAATCAGTAAAGGCCCTTGAAATTTCAAGTCCTAAAGTCAAGTGTCCTGATATACAGAAACTACAGGATTGAAAAAGAAGTCACTACATGTGGAACACACAGGAAGAGAAATAGTGGAAATGATAGCAACTTTTGAGAATCTAAGAAGACAATCAGGGCTTCACTCAACCATTTAAAATAGAGAAATAATGCAGTTTGAGATGAAAGAGAAGTTGAACCTGCAGCAGCATCAGTGGTTGGCAAAGACAGCTTTGGGAGTACTGTGTTTTTTGCATTTATCTCGCAAACTCCTGTAATGAGAGGGGCTTTGCCACATATTTTCTAAAGTTCAGCTGAATGGTTGCATTGCCCTGATCACCTGGGACAGTTCACAGCGTAAAGAGGAACAGGCCTAACTGAAGCTTGAAGCCCTGGAGAAAACGTAAATTTCACTCAGTGATCTTTAAATGCTCTTCCTAGGGTCTTGCTGCTGCCGCCGCCAAGTCACTTCAGTCGTGTCTGACTCTGTGCGACCCCATAGACGGCAGACTACCAGGCTCCCCAGTCCCTGGGATTCTCCAGGCAAGAACACTGGAGTGGGTTGCTATTTCCTTCTCCAATGCATGAAAGTGAAAAGTGATAGTGAAGTCGCTCAGTCAGTCCAACCCTCAGTGACCCCATGGACTGCAGCCTTCCAGGCTCCTCCATCCATAGGATTTTCCAGGCAGGAGTACTGGAGTGGGGTGCCATTGCCTTCTCCCTCCTAGGATCTTAGGAAGCTGTAAAACACTCAGTCAAAGGGAGATACCTGGGTGATTTGGTGGGCTAGTAAAGAGAAGAGGGTGGGCTTTGAAGTCAAAATAACTTCTGAGACACTGGGAGGCCAACATCAGTAACATGAACGGTTTCAATTTCTTCTTGTCCCTCAGTCTCAGGTGATGTGAGGGCCGGATGGCCCACGCATGTTCAGTAGGACCAGACCGATTAGTACGGTTAGTCAGACTGAAGTGAAAGGTCTGTCAGCACATCAGAACAGGCTGGGTGGCCATGTGGGGAGACACCTGCCGTGAAGACTGGGGAAGGTTCACTTGGCATTTGGGTGACACTTTGTTGAGCGCTTCCTCACATACAGCGGTCAAGCTAGTCTAGGATCTGAGACCAGCCCTGGCTCAACTGCCACTGAAGATTCATGGCTGCTTTTCACTGCCTCTTCCTCTTCGGAAGGATAGTTCTGGCCTAGAGGAGGTAAGGGATGGTCTTCCTAGACTTTCACGAGTCAAATCTTGACTCAGTCTGGTTACTATGAGGACCAATGTAACTAAGCACAGTAATAATTATAAGCTATTTAATGAAGTAAGAATTTATGAGTCCATATCAATAATAAATAGATAATAAATAAATAGGGGAAGAGGTATAGCCTTTATTTACATTATATTCGGAGGACCAACTAGGAAATGGAAAGAGTGGAAGTTGCAAAATTGTCATTTTGCTTCCAAAATAGTAACAATTGGATTGAATAAATCACAGTTAGGTGCTATATCTGGGGTGGGGGGTTTGATGTGAAGCAGAATATCTGAATAGCTGTAAAATGGCTCATAGAGACTGTTTCTCAGTTGAAAGGAAGAACAAAAAGAATGATTACAGTGGAAAATCAGGCAACACCTTGACTGTTGTTTTAATTTTCAAAATTAACATCACCAGTGAAAGACAGGTGGCTATTAGGCATCCCCAGATTTGATTCCCAGAAATGAACGAATTTACCTAGGTATTATTTTTGCCTGGGATCATCAATCTAAAGCTAATCAGGAAACATCAGACAAATCCAAAATGAGAAACATTCAAATAACTAAGAGACATTGAGGTTTTTATTTCTCAAAACTACCAATGTCATGACAATCAGAAAGGTACTGACATGATTCAGAGTAAGGCAGGCTGAAGAGATACAATATTTAAATGCAGTCCCCCATCCTAGACTAATGAATATTTTTTGGTCCAAATACTTTTGTAATGTGGACACTTATTATTTAAAGTATTATATCAGTATTGTGCTGTGTGCTAAGTCACTTCAGTTGTGTCTGACTCTTTGTAACACCATGGACTGCAGCCCACCAGGCTCCTATGTCCATGGAATCCTCCAAGAAAGAATACTGGAATGGGTTGCCATGCCCTCCTCCAGGGGATCTTGACAACCCAAGGACTGAACCCTTGTCCCTTACATCTCTAGCACTGGCTGGCAGTTTCTTTACCACTAGTGCCACTTGGGAAACCACATTAGTATTAAATTTTCTTAACTGGAGAATTTTAGTGTGGTTATGTAAGAGAATATCATTCTTCTTAGGAATTAAAGATCAACATATTTAGGAGTAAAAGGCCATGGTATTTGGAATGTCCACATGATGAGAGAGAGAAAGAAAGAGAGGGATAAACAGAAGGAGAGATTAATCAAATAATAATCAGGGTAAAATGTTAGTAATATTTGAATCCAGGTTAAGAGGAGAGTGGAAAAGTTGGCTTAAAGCTCAACATTCAGAAAACGAAGATCATGGCATCTGGTCCCATCACTTCATGGGAAATAGATGGGGAAACAGTGGAAACAATGTCAGACTTTATTTTTTGGGGCTCCAAAATTACTACAGATGGTGATTGCAGCCATGAAATTAAAAGACACTTACTCCTTGGAAGGAAAGTTATGACCAACCTAGATAGCATATTCAAAAGCAGAGACATTACTTTGCCAACAAAGGTCCGTCTAGTCAAGGCTATGGTTTTTCCAGTGGTCATGTATGGATGTGAGAGTTGGACTGTGAAGAAAGCTGAGCACCGAAGAATTGATGCTTTTGAACTGTGGTGTTGGAGAAGACTCTTGAGAGTCCCTTGGACTACAAGGAGATCCAACCAGTCCATTCTAAAGGAGATCCGTCCTGGGTGTTCTTTGGAAAGAGTGATGCTAAAGCTGAAACTGCATTACTTTGGCCACCTCAAGCGAAGAGTTGACTCACTGGAAAAGACCCTGATGCTTGGAAGGATTGGGGGCAGGAGGAGAAGGGGACGACAGAGGATGAGATGGCTGGATGGCATCACTGACTCAATGGACATGAGTTTTAGTGAACTCCGGGAGTTGGTGATGGACAGGGAGGCCTGGCATGCTGCAATTCATGGGATTGCAAAGAGTTGGACGTGACTGAGCGACTGAACTGAACTGAACTGAACTAAGAGTATTTTTATGTTCTTTATATTATTTTTATTCCTGCATTGTTGTTGTTGTTCAGTCATTAAGTCATGTTCAACTCTTTGCACATGAGTTGAGCATGACTCATGGAGTGCTGGACTGCAGCACTCCCGCCTTCCCTGTCCTTCAGTATCCCCCAGAGTTTGCTCAAATTCATGTCCACTGAGTCGGTGATGCCATCCAACCATCTCATCCTCTGTCACCACCTTCTCCTCCTGCCCTCAACGTTTCCTAGTATCAGTCTTTCTCAGTGAGTTGGTTCTTCACATCAGGTGGCCAAAGGATTGAAGCTTCAGCTTTAGCATCAGTCCTTCCAATGAATATTTGGGGTTGATTTCCAGTAGGATTGATTGGTTTGATCTTGCAGTCCAAGTGACTCAGGAGTCTTTTCCAACACCACAATTCAAAAGCATCAATTCTTTGGCACTCAGCCTTCATTATAGTCCACCTCTCACATCCATACATGAACACTGGAAAAATGAGAGCTTTAACTATATGGACGTTTCTTGGCAAAGTGATGTCTTTGGTTTTTAATACACTGTTTAAGTTTGTCATAGCTTTTCTTCCAAGGAGTCAGCGTCTTTTAATTTTATGGCTACCCTTTAAAAATTTTTTTTCATTGTACTGCATGACATGTGGGATCTTAATTCCCTGACCAGGGATTGAATCCCCCTGCATTGGGAGCACAAAGTCTTAACCACTGGACTGCCAGGGTAGTCCCTCTTGCTACTTTTTTAAAATACAAATTTAAAGTTATTTCCAAATGTAAAGTTCACAAATGAGTTATCCAATATATATTTCTAAGTTAAAAATATCTAGTATGTTGTATTTATTTGCTCTCTCACGTGTTCAAAATGAATATAAAGGCTAAGACACACACACTCTTTAATATGCATGAAAGTATCTGGAAACGTACACATGACAAGGAAATGTTGTTGGTTTTTGCCTCTGGGTCAGGGAAGGTGTATCTGGAGAGGAGAAAGACCTAGTTTTTACCATATAACCCTTTTGTAATGTTGGAATTAAAAAAAATACATGTACCTTTAAAATTGAAAGTGATAGCTTAATTTAATTCAGTTTAATATACGTTAACTGCTATGGACATGAGTCTAGGCCCTAGAAATATAGTGAAAGAGCTTCTTTTGAATCGTTTGACCTCCAGTAACACATGTTCTACTTGGAGAGACAAGGAGAAAATCTTTTAATCAATGAAGAAAGGGAGGAGAACTGAGATCCTGTTATTAAAACAAAATAAGGGGGAAAGAAGTACAGGACCGTGTTGTACATCTGGATCTCCCACTGTTTTAACTGCACCTCACCTGAAGCATTTATACTTTATTTTTTTCACTTTGTAAGAGATTAAGTAACATTTTCCCCACTGCTTTCTACATAAGGGTGTTCTAACTATTAATAAAATTATTTTTATGGAAATTCTTGAACTTCATTTGAGAACGGTCTGAAATAAATACAAATAGGTAATAATATTAATGTCCATTAAAAAATACTTCTATGAAACATGCTCAAGTGTGGAAGGAAGGAAAAGAAGGAGAGAGGGAAGAGGAAAAGGAAAGAAAAGGGATATAAGCCTTCTTATATTAACTTCTTTAGACTTTTACCTGCTCTCTGAAATTTCTGTGTAATTTGGCATTTTATAGGAAATGTAGTCATGTTCCTTCCCTCACAGGCTTCCAAGAAAGCAGTTTTCATGTTTTCAAGGCCGGTTTTATTGAGACATACAGAAAGTGATGATTTTGGGACAATTACCTTGCAGTCATTCCACTGAGATTGAATCAAAGTTTGCCACGGTCTCTGACAACTGTTTTGGAACACATCCAGTTTAATAACATCATTACTGTGGAACATTTCCTAAAGGAAAAAGACAAGAACATCAGCAGAATACCACTATATAAACACAAAGTTAAAAAGATAGTGTGTAGAAAGGATGTTAAGGGTCAACTTTTAAGACCACAAAAGCAATAAGTTTTAAGTTTGAAGTTGAAGCCTGGGACTTAGAGTTTTCTACGGTACCATATACTACTGCCTGTTTTGAATAATTTTTGAATGTTATTCTGATAACCGCAGAATGCATGAGGTCTGCTAGAAATGAACATTTTATATTTTTAACATTAATGCCATTTGCATAACACTTTTTTCCCCAAATGCTCTCACACTTATTATCTTACTTGGGAACCTCTGCTGCTTGTGCAATTGCATTTTCATTAAATCACATCCCCTCTCCAGTAACCTATTCTTTCCTTTTGTAAATGAAAAGTACACTTTAATTGTAATCATAAATAATTCTATGATTTATTATTCTGCTGGATACTATATTGATTATTGAATATAAAAAGTTTTAACAATTTGAGGATGGTATATGATACAAATTTAAATATGGTACAAAGCAATGCCTATGCTGCCTAGGTTTTCTGGCACAATTAGAACTGTCCTTTCAGCAACACCTTTGTAACTGCTGACCCTGAAACCCTATAACGTGAATTCAGATAAATTCTATAACAGAAGGCACAGCATTCTACACATGATAATTTGCACAGTAATGCCTTTTTTATGTTTTGGTAAATGTGAAGATTTTAATAGAAAACATCAAATATTGTAGCAAAATAAGGAAATTATGAAAATGTATAAAACAGAACAATGTAACCCTCAAGACAGTTCTTTCAATCATAGATTATTCTTTTCAGATAGCTCCAAGCATCTCCTAAGTGTTCAGACCTTTGTATTACTTAGCTATGCAACATGTTGGCAGAAGACTATCTCACACTTTTCAGCATGAAAGAACCTGAAAGCTGATTGCTAGAAGCAACAGGAGTGGGCAGTATAATATGAGCAAATCTAGTCTGTAGCCATGAGTCTAAGAAGCTGTGATTATCCTGATAAATAATTGCTAGAGATGGTTTCCCAACTAAGGAGTCTGCTCGTCTTCTGCCAGTACATCATACAGTTCAGTGACAGAGGCTGGAAACAAGGGGTCAGGGAAAAGGTGAAACTGGAGAAGTTGGTGAGGAACGGAGGAAATATCACACCTTGTATGAACTTTGTGTTGTTGTTCATATGGAGGAGGAAGTCAGCAGAGTCTCAGCTTTATTAAAAGAGTGAACAATATATGTTTATATTTTAGGGGGGGAAAGTCTTGTTTGATTCTCTGTTAATGAAATGAAAGTAGACAACTTTAGAACAGAGATGTCAGTCAAGTGTATGTTAAGGGTTATTGAGGAAATTGATAATATGGCCTGAACCTCTGTGGCATGTGACTTCTGGCATATGGAAGAGAAGGAGATGAATTTGGGCAAGAATGATCAAAAGAATGTGCATTGTTCAAGTGAACTGAAGTTCATGAGAAAGAGCTGTCCTGGGAATCATAAGAATATAAATAAACCTGTGAAAATTGGTGAAATATCACAGTGATGTGAGAGGAGCCTTTTTTAAGCAGAAAAGAATTAAGGAATGGTCTTTAAAAAATATCAACACTTAGGAAAGGCAGAATGAAATAAATAGCTCAAAGAATGAGACAAAAAAAAACCTAAGAGAAAAGTAAGACAAAAGGAGTTAAGAGAAAGAAATATTTCATGTAGGTAGGAGGAGGCAATAGTGCGAGCATAGTACTAGTTAATGTGAGGGGAAAATAATAAACTGACGTGTCCATCAGTTTTAGCAAAAAGGAGGTCATTGGTGACCTTGGGAATAGCAGATTTAGTGGAGAAGTGAGGGAAGAATGCAAATTAGCTTGGGTTTAGGAACGAATTAGAAGTAAATTGGGGGAGACAAAACTCAAGCTACTAATATGAAGAGAGAAGGAGAGGGCATTAAGTAGAGGGGACAACTGGTGTCGGCCAAGAACTCTGGACTGATGTATATATTTGTCAAGAATTCTGACTTATTATCCAAGAACTGTCAGCACAAACTGGGACTTATGCTTACACTACTGTTTACCAGACACAGATTGGTACCTATTTTGCATTTAGAATGATACTTAAACCACAACAGCATGCTGACTCAGCAGAGTGATTCATACTTGATGGAAAGTTTCCCTCAAGTGTGCATGCAAAGTACGGTGTTAGGCATACAGTCATTCTTCAATAAGCATCTACATGACATGGCTAAAGGCCTGGGTCTATTAATCTTGAGTTGCCTATCACTTTGGGAAAATCAATTCACATCCTTAGTTTTCTTTACTTATAATTTTTCCCCAAAATGATGCTTCTATATCAATGTAACTGTTGGTTTTGAAATTGGCCCTCATACACAGAGGGCTAAGAGAGACTGAAGAAAGAGGCAGATCACTCCATATTGGTAGGTGGCAGTTTTAATAAGCAAGGGAACTTACTTACAAGGCTTATCTTGGGCAACCATAAGACAAAGAGATCTCCACACCCACCTGCTAATATCTTAAAAGTTTACATAGAAGACTTTACTGGGCTTTCCAGGTGGCTCAGTGGTGAAGAATCTGCCTGCCAATGCAGGAGTCCCAGGAGACAAGGGTTTTATCCCTGAGTTGGGAAGATCCCCTGGAGTAGGAAATGGCAATGCACTCCAGTATACGTGCCTGGAAAATTCCATGGATAGAGGAGCCTGACGGGTTATAGTTCACAGGGTCACAAAGAGTTGGACACGACTGAGCAACTAAGCACTTGCATGCATGTGCACAAATGTCACAAATCTCACTCGAATGGCATCGACATCATAATACTCTCAAGGTTGCATCTTGGGCAGCTTCTAGTGTGGGAAAGAAAAGTGAATGCACACTCCAAGGCCAGGAGTGAGGATGAGGAGTCTGATTGTCTGGCTCCAGCTTGAGAGGCAACTGGCAGGCATGTCCTCTTGATAACCTCCTCCAACATTTTACCCCTTCTTGACCAACTTTTACGATTTTATATGGGCCTCTGGCATGCAGCATGCCCTGAACTGTCAGCCTGGGGTTTAACTAGCATGGAGGTGGCTCAGCTTGGGGTGTATCTTGCTATTTTGGAGACAGATGCCACAGCAAGTGTATAGACACATGTAAGAGAAAACACATTCAGATAATGATTTTCAAAAGAAGTAACTTTGTTTTAACCAAGAGCCCCATGACCCAAACCACTGATTTACTAAGGTAGTGGTCAGATCACTCAAGGCATTTACTTGTGTTTTTATGTGATTTAATAAAGATGACACAAGGGCCAACTGATTAGACATGAACACACAACGTTCTCTTTGGATAATGGTGGGTGTGCCTCCTTGTAAGGTAGTAATAATGTGCAAGGCTGTTTCACTTTGGAGGAAAGCTTTTCTATTAGAGATATTTCAGTGTTCAGTGTAGACAGGCTTTGTTGGCTATCACTTGAGGCTTACTGAAGGAATTTAGTAAAAGTTTCTATGTGTGCTGTAAATGTCCGCTAGGCCAATGGAGGAGACAAAGACAGTGTCCAAATGATTGTTCCAGTGGAAAAGAGAATGTGTCCACCTGGCCTGGACGAGAAGGAGGTTGGCGGCTTTAGGAACTGGGCCTGGTTGGCATGTTGTGCATGCCGGCCGGTGGAGACCATGCTGTTGGTGTGAGATGATATACTGGGGGTGGAATACACCAGACCAGGTCTCTCATTTCTCCCCTCTTTCAATAACACGTGTTCCATTTCCAGTATAATGTATTTTAAGAGGTCTGGCTTACAGCACTAAATACTGAGTTGTTTTCACTCAGGGGTACGATGTAACTTACTGCCCTGATGTGACATCTCATAAATTTCTCAGGCATGATGGGGCTTGGTGGTCTCAACAGCATAATGCATTGATCCATGATAAGAGTCAGGGCAGAGGCTGTTTTTTGTGTGTATGTGCATGATTTCTATACATTTGTAGCTTTGGATATTTTGGCCTGGGTCTCCAGTCTGGTATGCGAGGCAACAAGTCCCACTGGTTGACCATTCAAAGGTGTTAAAGCCTGGAGCAGTACATTAGTTCACCCAGCCAGAGTGGTTTTACTTGTTAGTAATTTAATCTACTGCTTTAATATTCTACCTTCCTTTCCATTAACCCTTCTGCTTGCAAACTATGGAGGAAATGGAACTTTCACATCCTATTCTTCTGCCCAGTTTTGCATATTATGACCTTGGAACTCTGACCCCAGATTACTGTCTATTTGATAAGGCTTTCTATACATGATACTCAGCTCTTCTAGTCTTCTAATGGTGCAGCAAGGTCTGTGTGGCAATAAGGGAAACTTTGGGTTAAGCTAGATACAGTGTCCATGCACACCAGGGCCTATTTAGAACACTCACTCAGAGGAAAGAGGCCAATATATTCAATTTGCCAATCCCTCATCAGTGGGGGACTCCAGTGAATGTCATTAGACTCCTTTGGCAGTTATCTTGGGTGGTGTTTAGAACACACAGGGCATGCTGTTACTGCATTAACCAAGAAACTGTGTCTTAAGAGTAATCTGGCATCCTTGGCAATACACAACCCTCTGGAGGCACTACAGTGGACACTCCTCAAGTGCGCTCAATCTGCTGTACCCATGTGTCAGTCACTAGCCTTCCTGATTGCCAGGGGACATCAATGCTTTATAAGTGGAAAAGTGGAAGACAGTGAGGGCTGCCTCAGGCTTTTTCAGGTGAACCCAAATTTCTTGACCCCAGAGGACTTATTGGGAGAAGGCAATGGCACCCCACTCCAGTACTGTTGCCCGGAAAATCCCATGGGTGGAGGAGCCTGGTAGGCTGCAGTCCATGGTGTCGCTAAGAGTTGGACATGACTGAGAGACTTTACTTTCACTTTCCATTTTCATGCATTGGAGAAGGAAATGGCAACCCTCTCCAGTGTTCTTGCCTGGAGAATCCCAGAGACGGGGGAGCCTGGTGGGCTGCCGTCTATGGGGTCGCACAGAGTCGGACACGACTGAAGCGACTTAGTAGTAGTAGTAGTAATAGAGGACTTACTAATGATCTTCCACCCATCTGCTTTCCATTGTCTAAACCATAGGGTTAACCCTTTTAGAATAGCTCAACTGTCAGTACAGAGGATTAACAGCCAGGGCTTATGAGTGATTACCAGCCAAACCACTGAGTTCAACCCACTGGCTGTGGCGATTCCTTTTTTTCCCAGGCATCTATATACCAGGCATCAACAGGAATTTCCCCTGCTCCATGTCTGCAGGCCACAGGGACTGCCACAGGAATAGGGGTGGGGTGCTTGGAGGATATGCATACTCTTCAGAGCCTGGAGGCGCCTGCAGTTTTAGAGACTGAGGGCTGGTGGACAAAGTACTCCTGTGCAGCAAGTGGGCCACTTAGTCAAAGAGGCAGTTTAAGCCATGACACAGGTCAGTCCACAGAACATATTCTCAACCCACCATCCCTTGATAGGTAGGGAAGTTCTTACCAGGCTAGGCTCTCCCTTTGTGAGAGGATCTGTGGATAAATGCAGTGTCCACTGACAGAAACTGTTGCTCTATAGGAATATATTGGGATGTTGTGCCCTACCAGAGCTGAGACCAAAGTCTTAAGAGTACTCTCTCCTGTTTTCTCTGTCATAGTGTACAACCCATACCATCTGGAGTCACAGACGCATCAAATTCAGATGGTAGTCCTGTGCAGGAGATGCTCAGAGCTCAGCTGGTAAAGAAGCCACCTGCAATGCAGGAGACCCTGGTTCGATCGCTAGGTCAGGAAGATTCCCTGAAGAAAGGGATAGGCTATGCACTCCAGTATTCTTGCTTGGAGAACTCCATGGACAGAGAAACTTGGCATTTTACAGTCGTTGGGATCGCAGAGAGTCAGACACGACTGAGCGACTTTCACTTTCACTAGTAGTTTTGCCTTCTTAGAGGCAATTTGTTTTGATTCCCAGTCCCATATATGCCCTTTCTTTACCAGGTGGTATAAGGAATGCCAAGTAGGAAATAAAGATCTTTCAAAACCCCCAAAATCATTACAAAGTCTTGTATCTCTTTCACATTTGTAAGGGCTGAATAGAATTGCATCTTCTCAATTCCAGATTCCAGAACAGAGCATGTATTAGCCATCTAAATAACTCCCCAAACTTCTGGCTGTGCCTGGACCTTGAATTTTCTGGGAGTTCCTCACCCACAAAGTTGCAAACTGATCTGCAGCAGAGGCAGGTCTTCATGTGTTAGCACTATGTCATCAATGAAATGGGCCTGCTTTCTTGCTCAGGGAGGGAAAAGAGGGAAAGATCTTGGATTACTTCCCATGACGTATTGTAGGTAACCTTGGGGGAGCAATTGAAATGTCCATTGTTGCCTCTTCCATGTGATCTTAATTTTTAGACACTTATCAGAGTCTTTTCCATAAATCTCAAAGATGAAGCACTTTTGTAGGAACATATTATCAGAGTAAAACAAAATGATCTCCAAACCACTTTATGATCCCAAGGCTGTATCCTTGGGTGGCTTCTAACAAAAGGAATATAGAACACACATCCAAAGAATGGGTAGGGATGAGGAGTCTCTGATTTGGTGCACTCATGGGTCAACCAGCAGACATGTCCTCTTGATTATCTCCTCCAAGAGTAGGATGAGCTTATATCACTTTCTATTTAAAATGACCCTATTTAAATATATCTTTTTCATATGTTGTTTAGAATTCATATATATATATATATGTACATATTTCATAGGTACATAATTCACAAATTTATATGTTTTTATAATATAGTAGACTAGATGATTTTTCAAAGTGAATGGTATATACCCAATAAATTTTCATCTTAGTAGACTTCTATGCCTTTTTATTGTTTTTACTGTTCCTACCATGATGACATGTATTATTTTTAATGATTAGCAAGTAAAAGATTATCAAGTACCAAATGACTGTAGTATATCCAGTTTTGGATAAGAGCACTTGATCAATTACAAAATACTTCTGATAAACCTACATATATTAAAAAATAAATCAAAAACTCTTGAAACTATAATGGAAAGAAAGAACACAGCTGAGTTGTCTTTAACTGATTTTGATAGTAAAAATAAGCTAGATATATAATTTATACATATACTTACTAGAATTTCATTGCACAGAGGAAAATTATGATGAAAGATTATAGACAGTTCCCAAGGGGGAAAAAATCAGTTCTTGAGTTATTTAAATAGAATCTATGAATATTGTTAGATGCTCATAAAATACATGCTTAGAAAGGGAATTCCTAATAATAATTTTAAAAAGCTATGTAAAATAAATGAAATTATAAGTCTTCTGCTTTGCTATTATTAAGTCTGCTTAATTCACCCTTCACTCTAGTCAGAACATAAAGTAATCGTCCAGGAATTCACCAACAAACCTTTGAGACCGCGGTGATACAACTGTGAAACCTAACAACTCAGAAGGAGATTAAAGGTTCCACTCCTGAAACACAGTAAGAATGTCACCTATCAAAGGCTGCACCTTCGGAGTCCTTGTAATAAAAGTCTCAGTCGTAATCTAATGTGCCGTTAACATCAGAGTGTCTGCCAGCCTACAACACTGGTTTTGCTTTAAACATGTTGAGTACTAACCACCTGGCTAGCTTCCAGATTTCTAGTTGCTTGTGGGGTAATGACTGAAACTTTATCAGAGAAACTTAGCTCTTTGAAGAGACTTGCATGTAAGCAGCTTATGGAGAAACTGTTTTCTGCAACATGTCACTTCATTTCTAAAATATGTTTAATTCACACTGAGCATCAAAGGCATTCGTTTTGCAAAATTCCTAAGATTACACCACACTTGCTGTTGTTTAGTTGCTAAGTCATGTCCAATTCTTTTGCGACGCCATGGACTGTAGCCTGTCAGGCTCCTCTGTCTATGTAATTTCCCAGGCAAGAACACTGGAGTGGGTTGCCATGTCCTTCTCCAGGGAATCTTCCTTACCCAGAGATCAAACATGAGTCTCCTACGTGGCAGGCAGATTCTTTCACTAAGCCATCTGGGAAGCCCAACTGACCAATTAGGTACACATATATGATAAAGCGGTAGCTTTGCAAGTATTCCCCTTATATGATAATTCACACATACAAAAATAAAGATGCTTTTAATGGATCTTGCCTCAGGATAAATTATCTCTTTTAGCTTAAAAGTTGCTTAGAGGCAGAAACATTCTCTTTTCAACAATGTGGAAAATATCCTTGTCACTTATCAAGCAATTAATTTGCTTAAAGAGGATGTTTTAAAAAATTTCTATTAGTGGCTAAAATCTGATTTATAATCTGTATAGATTTCTAACACATTTTATCTGATTACCAGAACAATCAGTGATACCAAACTTCAGGCATAAATTTTTAGATAGTTTTATTTCCATTTGAGCAAGTCCTTCTACGACCTCAACTATTGTAGGCAACCATGACTGCTCAGGATCGTGTTGACCCTGAGAAAATGCAGTAAGGGAAGGGATGACCAATTCATAATGTAATGGAAATTACTTTTTCTTTTTGGCACATGAATTAGGAAGGAAGTAAGAAAAGGAGAGTGTTTGAAGTCGATAGTCATCTGTTAAAGGTCACATTTTCGGTGACATCTTTGCTACAAATCTGGGAAAGAAATTCTTCGAAATCTTTTGCTTCATCCTGTAGATGGCAAAGGTGAAATTCCTTTTGTATTGTTCTGATTCTTTTTTTTTTCCTCTTGGTGTGTTACCAAACAAACACATGAAAGTGAAACTTGTGCTTTCAAGTCTTTCCCTGATCAAAATAGCAATATGTTGGCCTGATCAGCTTCACGTTTGTGACAAATTCTTATTTTCTACTATATAATTAGATCAACTGGCTGGATATATTTATTTTCTCCCAAAGATAACTAGTTCAACTGAAATTCATTTATACAAGCATTGTAGTTTAGGTCTAATAATGCCTTTGTGTTAAAGGATGGATGAAATCGAAAAGGTCAAAACTTATTTGACTCCCTTTAAATGTTTGATAGCTTGTTTACTTACGTTTATTCTATTTGAAATGCCAAGACATTTGCCCTTTTCATGTAGCTTGTGGGGCTACTCATTAATATTTTTTTCTGATGTCCAGTCATTTCAAAATATTAAACATTTCACAATGCATCTATATGTTTATAAAAGTCAATTAAATAGTTCCTACCTTCAAAAAGTGCTCAGCCTGATGGATGTAAAGAACGAGTTAAAAATGCATCATAGCCGCCATTGTCAGTGCCTTTTTATTTGTTCAATACATATTTATAAGCACCTGTTATATACCAGGCACAGTTCTAGGGTTTAAACACATATCAGTAAATTCAACCTACAAAGATCCCTGCCCTCACAAGGAGCTTCCATCTTGTGTAGTTACTAAGTCATGTCCGACTCTGAGAACCCATGGACTGTAATCCACCAGGCTCCTCTGTCCATGGGATTTCCAAAGCAAGGATACTGGAGTGGGTTTCCATTTCCTTTCCCAGGGGATCTTCCTGACCCAGGTATTGAACCCACATCTACCTGCATTGGCAGGCAGCTTCTTTACAGCTGAACCACCTGGGGAGCCCTTCATCCTAACAAGGAGCAATTAAACCACTTTACATTCTGATCAATAAGATTAACGTCTTCTCTCCCCATGGGAACTTGTCAGGGCATGAATAGGCAGAGATGGAGGTAAGAGAATGGAAGTATTCCTTCTTCTCTTTAATAAGGACAATATTTTGAATTGGTCATCTTGAAAATACTTCTACATGGTCATACTGTGCTTTTTTGAAACTGTGCTTTCTTACAAATTATAAGCTGATAATTTGCTTATAGAAGTTAAGTCTAATACTATTTCCTACTGTATAAACTAAATTATGTTTTTCGCTTTTACCATGAAGCATTTCCTGACTGTTCCTGACAGAAGTCTATTTTGTTTTACCCTGGAAAACAATTCTTTATTAAAAACCTCTTTTATGATGCTCATTTTGTTTTTAATTTTGTAATTAGCCCTTTCTATCCTCACTTTCAACATCCTCCATGGATTTAACCCACTATAGATCAAAAATATTTGGAAAAAAATTACAGTAATTTCTAAAAGGCAAAACTTGGATTTGCCACTCACCAGCAACAATTAACATTGTATTAGGTATTATAAGTCTAGAGATGTTTTAAAGTATACAAGAGGAATGCATAGATCATATGAAAATACATACCATTTTATATAAAGGATTTTAGCATTGGCAGATTTTGGTATCTTTGGGAGTGGGGGGATACCTGAAACCAATCCCCCTCAGATACCGGATGCCAAGAGATGACTGTATGTGGTTATGTGTTTTCTGGTATCATTATTAGATTTAAGCTGTGCTGTGCTTAGTTGCTCAGTCATATCCAACTCTGCAACCCCAGGGACTGTAGGCCTCCAGGCTCCCCTGTCCATGGGGATTCTGGAGTGGGATGCCATGCCCTCCTCCAGGGGATCTTGCCAACCCAGGGATCAAATCCAGGTCTCCCACATTGCAGATAGATTCTTTAGTGTCTGAGCCACCGGGGAAGCCATACTTACAGGCCAAAACTATGTGGTAGTCATTCCATTATCTCTGAGACCTAAATGGCTCCTACTGAAAAACATTTGCTATATTAATTTGAGGTATAACCAACGTAAATTAAGAATTACAACAAAGAACACATACATGCACACATTGTATTCTCCATTACTAGTCTCTAATTCTCAATTTGAATTTTGGTGTGATTTTGAATTATGTGTGTTTGCATCTACCTACATACCTAAATGCTCTGCCATATTCTCCCAATATGTTAGAAACAAAAGTATAATTTCTGATTTCTATAACTGAGCCATTTTCCCCAAGAGACAAAAATAGCTAATTAAAATATCTTATTTTTATATTAATATAATATGTTTTTACTCATTATTCTTATAATTCATGTTTTAAGAAATATGCATTTCTAAAGGCATCTAGATTGTATTTTGTGAACACATGTACCTATATCATTATGTGGGAAGTTACAACTCTATTATGATGAATTATTCAAAATTTATAACTATTTTCATTTGCTTTCCAGTATATTTGAACATCTCTGGTTATTAATATTCAGGTTGTTCATTGATTTATGAACAATACTAGTTAGAGTATCTGAAACAAAATTAGGAAAAGCATCAATGCATTTTTTCTCTTTCCAAATCTTTATACAGTTCGTGATCCCCCTGGATATAAGAAAGCACAAGTTCACATTGATAATCCCTGATAACATTCACTAGTGGGTGGGGATTGGTTCCCTGAGGAGTTAGGCAGTTGACAGGCTCTGCCTGTCAGGCAGGCAGTTGACAGTTTGTGTAGTTTGACTTCGCTGATCTCAACAAGAATTAATTCTCCTAGCTGTGGCGAATATATAAGTGCTGTAATGACATATATCTAACAGTTCCTTGCTGACTTTATTTATTTGTTTTGTTTTGTTTTATGTAGGAGTCTTACATACATAAACAGAAAACATTAGGATTTATTGGCATGAGGAATCAATGTCAAAAATGCAAATCCTACTTCCTTCTGTTTCAAAAGGAAAATTCAACATTCCCTTTATTAAAGTGCAGACAAGTCCTATGAATGTGAGCTTACTCTTGTCTCTTCCCTCCCGACCCCACCTCCATCAATATTGATTTAAATGTTTCTCCTGATTAATGGAAAGCTCCAGAAACTCTCTTTGGGGATTCAAAAGGCTCTTCTTACTTCAAGCTAAAGATATTTGTTCCATTGGTTTAAATAAACATTTTTTAAGGAAAGCATTTATTGCATGCATTTAAATTTTTTATAAAATATACATAAAAAGGCACCTTAAAATCATCTGTTGATAAATAATGGTGCACTCAGGTAAAATTTTAGGCTATCGATCTTTTTTGATCTTCCTGTTTTTTCTAGTCAAATGAGTTTCCTTAAGGAATATTTAATTGATTTCCTCTGGTTTTATTCTCCTTTTCAATTAGATTGTTTTCCTTGTCTGCAAAAAAGTCAATAGGAGAGATGGATGTGGATACACAGTTTCCAGAGAAAACGAGCCAAATGAAGGGACCCTATCTTATTCTTCCTTTGTACCTGCAGCATCTAATGTAGTGCTTGATGCATAATGTAGTTCAATAAATATTTGTTGAAGTGAACAAGCTGTACAAGGAGGTCATGCATAAGATCTACTGAAACATGTTATTGTACTTGAAGGAATAGGTACATGGAGAAATTAAAGTCATGACTCAGAAACTTAGAACATCAGGTTCTGATCTAATACCAAGATGAGGAAAGATTCTGGCTCATGTTTCTAGCTGTGCTACCACATCATTTAACTCCATTATGGAATAGTAATGCCAAACCATGTATTATTTTATTTTTTTCCTCTACCACACCCACAAAATAATGTTAGCACATCAGAAGAAAGGATTATTTGGGTCAGATACTCCTATTTTTGCCCTGAATTCTCTCAAACACAGATACTAAACTATTAAAATTATGAACAGTACATTAAAATAGAGATTCTTAAAAGATGCTAATTATGTAATGCTAAGTAAAAACAGTCAGTATAATATTCTATGATGATAAATTTATTTAGCAAAGACCAAAATTTGAAATTCTATTCTATATGTTAAAATACTGAAATCTGATGCATGATAATAGAACTGCCATATTGAACCTATCAAGAATTCATTTACATGAGGGGATAAGTCGCTTGAAATATTAGTTATTTTATCCTGAGAAAACTCGTGCCTGACTCTAAACGGAAAGCTGCTATTAAAAGGGAGGAATATTTACTAAATCTTTTATTGAGGCATTAGGAGCACAGGACGTGTTAATATTTAGAAGAGTGTAGCAGCAGCGGCGATGACTAGGACATTTCATCTCTATCTAGAGTTATTGTTGGTACTCATTGGAATATGAAATAGACACTGAGCTGTGAGAGGGGATTGTTCCTTTGGGACATGTATTTTGAGGACATCACAGCAGCATCTCAGCTTTGTTAGTGCCTAAGGCAGGCTATCAAAAGTCATGGGAATGAAAACAGTGGTGGCATAGGCATTCTCAGACGGAATCAAAATTATGAGCCAATACTGCCAAGGAAGAAAATGATAGAATCTAAATGGAAGCAAGAAGACTATTTCATACATACACTTGAAACACTTCCTGCATAAAACAGAACAAGATGAGAAGAGATTTGAAGAGACTAGAGGTCCTAAATAATTAGGCAGGGGTGATCCCTAGAAAGACATTTTGATATATTATTCTGACAATAGCATGATAAGAAAAAACATAAATGATATTAACACATGCTTTTAAAATTCATGGGAAATAAATTTTAGAATTAATTACGTTAAAAGAATAACAATATGCATGCCATGGTGCTGAATTTAAATGTATTTCTTTCTGTTTTCCAGTCTTTTTTTGTATAGTACTTGCTTGTATTATATTCTTTAAAGAAACCAGTATAGGTAGTCAAAACTACCTGGTCCCAATAATTTATGTTCGGACTACTTCAGAGTCTCATTTCTATTTTCATTTGTCTCTCCATCCCATTATCCCATCTTAAAGGATGTTTCCTGAGCACATGAAATCCTAAGTGTGAACTTTGGACCAGATTCAAGGTACAAAGTATTAGTTTCTTCTCTGGATTGATGGTAAGGAGATGATCATTGTTAGCTTTCAAACTTCTATTCAAAAGCTAAATATGCTATGGACTCCAGTCAGAACACAGATATCTCTCTTAGATCACTTTTTTAAACTCTCTCCTGCCCTGCTTTGCACGTTGGTAGCAACCCTGTTTTGGAGAAGGCAATGGCACCCCACTCCAGTACTCTTGCCTGGCAAATCCCATGGATGGAGGAGCCTGGTAGACTGCAGTCCATGGAGTTGCTAGGAGTTGGACGCGACTGAGCGACTTCACTTTCACTTTTCACTTTCATGCATTGGAGAAGGAAATGGCAACCCACTCAAGTGTTCTTGCCTGGAGAATCCCAGGGATGGGGGAGCCTGGTGGGCTGCCGTCTATGGGGTCGCACAGAGTCGGACACGATTGAAGCGACTTAGCAGCAGCAGCAGCAGCAACCCTGTTTAAGCCTTAAAAAATGAGTTTAGTTGTTATACAGAGTTTGCTCACTCCAAATTAAATTTTTAAATGTAAGGTCTGAAATATTACTTATTTGACTTTTTTATTTTTTTTTTTTTTTTTTTTTTTTTTTTTTTTTTTTTTTTTTTTTTTTGACTTTTTTAAAAACACATGAAGTTATGCAGCTGACCCTTTCCTGTAATATAAGCAAAGTGGTGCTTGTCTGGTGAAGGTAAAGATTCAGGAGACTTAACATGAATGCATAAATCTTGTCATCAGGTGATTCAGAACATCTTTAAATAACTATATGTGTGTCAGTCAGAAGAGTGAGATTATGTGTGTTTAGGTGCGGGGATGACGTGGAGTTAAGGAAACAAATATTGAAGATGTTACACCTTATGCCTAAAACACTTTACCATCAGGGATGTGTTTTCAAACATAGAAAGTCCCATTTACCATCCCTGCTGTATTTGAGGACAAACTCAGTTGGCAAAAGAAAAACAGGTAAAGCCAAAGTAATTTCTAAAGACTATAAAATTTTGAATACCTTATTAGAAACCCCAAATATTAAACTCAACTGCATGCAAAAGGCTATTTCATTCTGTTTTATTTTCTGTTTTTCCTCCACCTCTTTTGGAGTACCAAATTATCTTCCCCTCCCCTAGAGCCCATTTTTTGAGACTTAAATGATAATTTAATAAGAAATTTTCAGTGGAAACTCTGTTCAAGGCAGAATTCTAATCACCAGCATAAAACAAAACCAAGACTGCTCTTTTGGTGCTTTGCAATCTAGTGAATTTAGATGGAAAATAACAAACAAATAATTACTTTAAGACATGACAATTGCTGGAAAGGAAATAAAGGAGAATAAGGGCAGGGGAGAAAATCATGATTTTAGAAAATCATGATATTTAAAATATTTATAAAATCAATATTTTATATCATGATCTCTCTAACATGGTAGTTTTGATCAGAGATGTGGAAGAAGTGACATCCAGCCACCAAGGTCAGAATATTTTAGGCGCAGAGAGTTAATGCCTGGAAATAAGCACATGCTGAAATAGAAGAAGGCCATTGTGGATGTAGTAAAAAGAAAAAGGTCAAGAGTACTAGATCAGGTGAGAGGTGATGGTGGCTTGGACTAAGATCATAAAAATGGAAGTGATGTCAAGCACTTGAATTCTGAATGAGTAGGTAAATACAGATTCTAGCTGAAGACCCAGTCCTGGGCCACTCCATTATTTGGAGGTTGGAAAAATGAGGAAGAACCAGAAAAAGAGACTAAAAAGCAGTATTTATTGAGAAAGGGGGAAAAAAAGAAAATGATATCTTTGATGCTGATAAAGAAAACAAGGAGGTAGTGATCAAATGTAGCAAAAGCTGAAGAGATTATTAAGGACTGGAAAATGAAGACCATTGAACTTGGCAACATGGAATCCATTAATAGCTTTGAAAAGAGAATCTTCACAGAATAATGAGAGCAAAGCTTATTTGTGGAGACTTTTAAAATGAGTGGGAGAGTCAAAAAGGGAGAGAGCAATATGTACACCCATGGCTGATTCATGTCAATATATGGCAAAAACCACCACAATATTGTAAAGTAATAAGCCTCCAATTAAAATAAATACATTAAATTTTAGAAGTATTTAAAAATGTTTAAATGACAGGTGTTTCATTGGTTAGGCTCAGAAATTACCAATAAATCTGAAATAAATATTTTGGAAAAAAAATGAGTGAGACAATAAAGTGCAATAACAAACAAATGATTATGTGTTTGTGTGTCTTGAAACACATTCTTGAGAAAATGTCTGTGTATGTCTGTAAATGGGAGCAGACAAGGGGAGGACTTACTAGGTAGATTGGATTGTGGAGTCAGAAGAGGTTCTTTTTTGAGGTGGGAACCATTATATAACTTTATATTTTGATGTGAGCAGTACAGTAGAGAAGAAAAAAAAATCATCTATAACAGAGAGAAAGAGGGAAGCCAGTTGGAAAATGTATATCCAGGAGTATGCATAAAGGGCTGAAATCCAGGTCATTAGGTAGAGGAATTGGTTTTAGGCACATGATCCTTTCTTTTTTTAACAGGAAAAAGGACAGATACAAGTGGTTGAGTATGTAGGTAGGTTAACTGACTTGGTAATTCGCCTTGAGGTAGGAGGGCAGAAATCTAAAAGGTTCTTATCTGATTTCTCCTATTTGCTCAATGACAAAAAGAACAAGGATATCAGGTGAAAAGGAGAGAGGAAATGTTGGAGGCTCAAGGAGGTAGTGATAAAACTTTTACCAGAATTGAGTGATTATCAGGTATTGGAAGGAAAGGAAATGAGCAAAGGAGCTGATAGACTTCCTCACCAGTAAATACAGATCCTCAGAAAGGACTCCTCATAAACTGTATTCCAGTCACATGGAATTCTTTTCTTACTCCTCAAATATATCAAACATTAAGGTCTTTGAAAATTCTGGTGTCCTGATATGAGAACTATCTAACTTTTTAAAAATAATGTATTTTTTTTACAGTACATAATTTTCTTTTATTTTTTTAAATATAGATTATTTTTAAAAAGTTAGATAGTTCTCATATTATTATTACTATTACTGGCTGTGCTGTATGGTATGAGGGATCTTAGTTCTCTGACCAGGAATTGAACCTGAGCCCCCTGCATTGGGAGTACAGAGTCTTGGCCACTGGACCACTAGGGAAGTCCCAATAACTATATAACTTTTAATCATTTTTTAAACCTCAATTTAAGTTCCAGGAAGTACTCTTTGTACTTGTTCCTACCATAACAATTATCATATCCAATTGTACAAACTTCTTTGCTTTCTCCAACTGCTTGTATATTCTTCATATGATGGCGTTATATCTCCAGTAACTATGGGGAAAATACTGCACATTATAAAATTACAAATATCTGTTATTACATGCAGCTGATTTTGTTGCATTTTCTCCCTCTCACCAAAATTTAATTCAGTGAGCACCTACAAATTTGCAAGGTAAATTTGTATTTAAAATTGTATGTTGTTTTTAAAATTGGAAACTATTAGAAGCACTTTTACTTCAACTTCATGACTGGTAACACTGAACAGAAGAGAGTACAAGTTACAATACTCATTTGAAAAATGCGTATGTCCACTGTGGTGTATGGAGATTTGAGAAAACAACAGCAAGAATAATAACAACAGAAACTAGGAAGTAATAAAACATTAATAAAGATTATATAATTCCTCAACTTTAAAAGTTTATTTTTGGGTTTAATTATTTCTGAAGAGATTAAAATTAAGTACAATTCATCTTCTGGCTGAGATTTTTTTAATAGTGTTCCATAATTAACTCAAGCCTGTTATTCAAACTTTGACTGTCATCCAAATATAAAGGTATAATTTAGATGGATAGAAACAGACTTTGCAAGAAAACAGTATAACAATAAAAGCCATTATTTTCTTATTTTATTCAATGTCAGGAAAGTATAATAGAAAAATCTGTCACTTTTGATGGAGAAGAGTGTAATTAAATTTAGTCCTACTTGAGAACTTTGTTTCAATTTGATTTTCAGTTAACCAAAGTTCATTGTTTAGTTTAAAAGCTTGTAAATTTGGTTGTCTTATCTGCACAAAGGGATACATTTGAAGTACCACGCCTGATTTTAAAATATATTTTCCGTTCTCTTTGATTTGTATTATAATTTTACTTAAAGCTGATTCTCTTTTAAAAAGGAGAAATGTTTCTTTTTTTTTCACATTTCTTGTTTTCCTTTTTCAGACAGCTTATATTTTGGGTTTTTATACTGTGGATTGTACCTGTGTGATGTGTACGATAGCAGTTTCTTTGAGAATTCCTGTTTCTAACGTGTGTGTGTGTGTGTATATTGTTGAACAAGATGGAGGATGCAAAGTTACCACATTTATTGTTGAAAGATCTTGCTTTTTTCATTATGATATGATAGAAAGTACCAGAAACTGATTAAAAAAAAAAGCACACACAACAAAACCTAAAAATGATACAAATGAACTTACAACACACAGAGAGGAAAAAAACTCATGGTTGCCAGGAAAAAGGGATAGTTAAGGACTTAGGGAAGGTCATGTGCACACAGCTACATTTAAAATGGATTACCAACAAAAACCTATTGAATAGCACATGGGACTCTGCTCAGTGTTATGTGTCAGCCTGGATGGGAGAGGGGGTTTGGGAAAGAATCAGTTCAGTTCATTTCGGTTCATGCAGTCATGTCTGACTCTTTGCTACCCCATGGACTGCAACACGCCAGGCCTCCCTGTCCATCACCAACTCCCGAAGCTTACTCAAACTCATGTCCACTGAGTC
>NW_011495084.1:7481254-7481834 GCF_000754665.1 Bison bison bison | reverse complement strand
GTACTTGTTCCTACCATAGCAATTATCATATCCAATTGTACAAACTTCTTTGCTTTCTCCAACTGCTTGTATATTCTTCATATGATGGCGTTATATCTCCAGTAACTATGGGGAAAATACTGCACATTATAAAATTACAAATATCTGTTATTATATGCAGATGATTTTGTTGCATTTTCTCCCTCTCACCAAAATTTAATTCAGTGAGCACCTACAAATTTGCAAGGTAAATTTGTATTTAAAATTGTATGTTGTTTTTATTTATTTTTTTTTATTTATTTTTTTTTACTTCAGTATTATGAATTTTATTTTAGTTAAAATATTATGGTGCTCAATATGACTTAAACAAAAGTTCTGTGTTCATCAGATCAGGAGCCAGTTTCCCGTAGACCCCCCCTCATGTCCTGGTAATCACTGACCCTATACTTGTGTGTGAGAAGAGCAGCAAGGTGTGGAAACTATGAGCTAAACCATCATCTTGGTTCTGCCTTGGTTGTTGTGGTCACTGTTTTGCAGTATATTGAACTGCATGTGAGAGAAGGGGTGGGTAGAGGCTTTTCTTTTTTTTTTTTTTTTTTTT
>NW_011495084.1:7470173-7481154 GCF_000754665.1 Bison bison bison | reverse complement strand
CACACAGCTACATTTAAAATGGATAACCAACAAGGACCTATTGAATAGCACATGGAACTCTGCTCAGTGTTATGTGCCAGCCTGGATGGGAGAGGGGGTTTGGGAAAGAATCAGTTCAGTTCATTTCGGTTCATGCAGTCGTGTCTGACTCTTTGCTACCCCATGGACTGCAACACGCCAGGCCTCCCTGTCCATCACCAACTCCCGAAGCTTACTCAAACTCATGTCCACTGAGTCGGTGATGCCATCCAACCATCTCATCCTCTGTCATCCCCTTCTCCACCCACCTTCAATCTTTTCCAGCATCAAGGCTTTTCCAGTGAGTCAGTTCTTCGCATTAGGTGGTCAAAGTATTGGAGTTTCAGCTTCACCATCAGTCCTTCCAATGAATATTCAGTACTGATTTCCTTTAGGATGGATGGTTTGGATCTCCTTGCAGTCCAAGGGACTCTCAAGAGTCTCCTCCAACATCACAGTTTAAAAGCAATAGCTTTCTTTATGGTCCAACTCTCACATCCATACATGACTACTGGAAAAACCATGGCTTTTACTATTTGGATCTTTGTCGGTAAAGTAATATCTCTGCTTTTAAATATGCTGTCTAGGTTAGTCATAGCTTTTCTACCAAGGAACAGGCATCTTTTAATTTCATGGCTGCAGTCATCATCTGCAGTGATTTTGGAGCCCAGAAAAATAAAATAAATAAATAAATAAATAAGGTCTCTCACTGTTTGCATTGTTTCTCCATCTATTTGCCATGAAGTGATGGGACCAGATGCCATGATCTTCATTTTTTGAATGTTGAGTTTTAAGCCAATTTTTTCACTCTCCTCTTTCACTTTCATTATGAGACTTTTAGTTCCTCTTCCCTTTCTGCATATCTGAGGTTATTGATATTTCTCCCAGCAGTCTTGATTCAGCTTGTGTTTCATCCAGCCCAGCATTTCACATAACGTACTCTGCATATAAATTAAATAAACAGGGTGACAATATACAGCCTTGATGTACTCCTTTCCCAATTTGGAACCAGTCTGTTGTTCCACATCCGGTTCTAACTGTTGCTTCTTGACCTGTATACTGATTTCTCAGGAGGCAGGTCAGGTAGTCTGATATTCCCATCTCTAAGAATTTTCCACAGTTTGTTATGGAAATACAAAACCTATGAGAATGCTATACCCCAATACAAAATGTTTTTGGTGTTAAAAATACATAAGTAAAAAAAAAAACCCAAAAAAGCTGTATCTCTAATAGATAATCCAGAAAGACTCGATTTTAAGCAGAGGGAGCTTTATTCAACCTTCTGCAGTAACTTCTATGGCAAAGAATCCCCAAAACAAGAGATATGCTGTATGTACACTTAATAATTGAATCAAGCAATGTTACACTGACAAGAAGCACAAAACTGGAGATTAAAGAAAATAAAAGAAAAGAAAAATCCCAGAAATTAAGTCATACAAACTTGCACCCACAAAATGCACAGCTTATGGGGAAAAGGATGCCAGGGGTAGCAGCCACATATCCTGTTTTAATCTGAAAGATATGTATACCCTAACTTACTCCAGAATGCATGATCTGGGGGGAATCTTGTAAATTATAGCATTTTCATAGAAAACAATCCGTACTCCATAATGAAATCTAATGTGGAGTTCTTCCAGGCTTAGAAAATAAAGGTAAATCATGAAGACCCTTTGAGGCCATAGAATCTGAGACTAGAATCCACAAGAAACTGATATTGAAACTACTAAGTGATATTTTGGGGGCTCCAAAGAGCTCTGGTTCTTTTTGTCTCAGTGCAGAAATTCAGTGAGAGACAAAATGATAGATAAGTGATTTATTAGAATACGATGCTTCTAAAGTCTTGCAAATGGGCAGGAGAGCATTGTATTGCCCCAGGTACTTAGTGAGTTACATTTTTATAACCAAAGGGAAAGAGGAAAGGGTGAGAAGACCTTCTCCTTCCTTGTTCTTCCAGTCTTCCATTATTAACTCCTCCTACATGTTGGGCAGGGGAGGTTTGAAAAAATTATTTGAGGCCTTGGTATAATGAGCGTCTTTCTCTTTGAAACGTCACCTTTCCCTGAATTATTGTTTTGTGTGTGCAGACAGCATGTCCTTGGGGTCATTAACTTGTTGAGGTCTTTGGACAAGCTGTAGGCCTTTTATCCACTATTGTTATATTGTCCTGAGGCATGACTTGTGGCTCCATTGTATGGTTTTGTTGCTAAGCAAGTTAGCTTGGTTTTGTTTTTAGGCAAGCCTGTCTGGCTTTGATGCTAAGTGACTTGCCCTGCTTTCTGAGCCAAGCAAGCCCACATTGTTTCAAAATTTTCCCATTGCTTTCTTGAATGATCACTCACTTACTTTCGTTTCCCATAGCCCCTTTAAATTTTTTCTCTGGTTACAACCCCCTAGTGGGATTTCTGAACTATTTGATTATGCTACTCAGTCCCTATCAATATGATGCAATTTGACCTAATGTTAGAATCAGACTATTGGGTCCAAAGGAAAGAAACATATTTATTATTTAGCAAATATTCATTGTGCATGTATTATGTTTCAGATATTACTCTAGACACTAGGAGTAAAGCAATGAATGAGACAGACCAGGTCTCTACCCTCATGAAACATTCAAAAGGTGGGTGGAGATGGACAAGAAATAAAAATCAGAAGGTAACAAGTTTTCTGAAGAAAATAAAACAGGATAATATAAGAACTGATTAAATGGACGTTTCTGGGGGAAGGTCTTTCTGGTGATTTGAGCTTAACAGAGAATGACAAACACAATCCAGAAGGAAAAGGGCCAATGGCTAAGAAAACAGGAAATGCAAAGACAGAAATGAGAAAGAGCTTGAAGAGTTGCATAAACAGAGAAATTCAGTATGTCTAAACTATAGAGATAATTGTAAGAGTAGTCAGCAATGACATCACGCAAGAGAAGAAGATGTAGAGTGGGATACTTTGTGGAATGCAACCAGAACTTAAGGGATGCAACATAAACTGATTAATTTTTTTCAAAGATCACTCAGACCTGCAGGAGGGGAGTGGATTACATGGGCACATAATGAAAACAGGAAAACTATTTAGAATAGTCCAGTAGATGGGTGATGGGGATTTGATTTTAGGCACAGAGATGAAGAAACTTGAAACTTGCTCTAAACATTTTATTACCACATAATCTTCTCTAATTTTCAAACTGCATCTGTGGTTCTCTTTCACTTTTAACTTTCATTTGGATGGGCAAAAGCCCTTGTTAAGCACATATTATACAATCCGATTCCATATATGAGATATATGAATATTGATGCATATAACTTTTGAATAAGATGTGATCAGTGTTAGTTCATTTTCACTTGATCTTAGCCAAAAGGCCGAGAAGCAGTTCCATGCGTTTTCAAATTGATATGCTAGTTTCTTTTAATTAATCTGTGCTGAATGACCATTAAACACAAACTATTTATTTGCTTATTTAGCTGCATTGGGTGTTGGTTAGGGCATACAGGATATGCATTGCATCGTGTGGGCTTTTCATTGCATTGAATAGATTCTCCAGTTGTGGCACGATCAGTAGTTGCAGCACGCAGGCTTAGTTGCCCCAAGGCATGTGGGATCTTAGTTCCCCAACCAGGTATCACACCCATATCCCCTGCATTGAAAGACAGATTTTTAACCTCTGGACAATCAAGGACATCCCAAACATAAATTCCTATGATGGTTGTTCTTTGGATTTTAGAGAATAATGACATAACTATTACATATAACAGTGAAATAACACAGTGTGGTATTATTGACTATTTCTAGTCACTGTGAGATTTAAAACTACTAAGTGACAAAAGAGGTGTTTATTTCCTTGTATTGCTTTATGACACTGGCATAACTTTATCACCAAGCAGTCATTTTGCCCCATATCTGTGAACCCATCGACCTATGGCAGCAAATTCTAGTGGAGATGGCCTCAAACACGCAGAGCAGCAGCAGCTCTTGGGAAGGAGCAGTAGGTCTTGGACTTGCTTTTGAAAAGAACCTGACAAGTGCGTGTCTGCCCCCAATTGATCTGTCAATTTAGATCACTGATGCCAAAAACCAGAAAGGCAAAGTTACTAGAAAATCTCAAGTAAATTAGAAAGATATCCTTCAGCCACAAGTTCTCTTATCCTTCAGCACAGGAAGCTAATGTTCCAGGAGTTTAGCTATTGAGCTAGTAAAGAAGATGTCACACCCCGAAGTCCATGGGGAACCAGGTCAAGTTGAATTCACAGAACACACCATTAAATGCTTTCTTTTAAAGATACAGTCCCTGAGAGAAACTTTTTTTTCAATTTATAAAAAAACAACAATCTCACTGCAAAGCCATAAATGCCTTTCTTTTTCTTTTTCTATAACCATCTAGTTTCTTTTTTTATTTTATTTTATTTTTAAACTTTATATAATTGTATTAGTTTTGCCAAATATCAAAAAGAATCCACCACAGGTATATATGTGTTCCCCATCCTAGACCCTCCTCCTTCCTCCCTCCCCATACCATCCCTCTGGGTCGTCCCAGTGCACTAGCCCCAAGCATCCAGTATCGTGTATTGAACCTGGACTGGCATCTCGTTTCTTACATGATATTTTACGTGTTTCAATGTCATTCTCCCAAATCTTCCCACCCTCTCCCTCTCCCACAGAGTCCATAAGACTGTTCTATACATCAGTGTCTCTTTTGCTGTCTCGTACACCGGGTTATTGTTACCATCTTTCTAAATTCCATATATATGCGTTAGTATGCTGTATTGATGTTTTTCCTTCTGGCTTACTTCACTCTGTATAATAGGCTCCAGTTTCATCCACCTCATTAGAACTGATTCAACTGTATTCTTTTTAATGGCTGAGTAATACTCCATTGTGTATATGTACCATAGCTTTCTTATCCATTCATCTGCTAATGGACATCTAGGTTGCTTCCATGTCCTGGCTATTATAAACAGTGCTGCGATGAACATTGGGGTACATGTGTCTCTTTCCCTTCTGGTTTCCTCAGTGTGTATGCCGAGCAGTGGGATTGCTGGATCATAAGCCAGTTCTATTTCCAGGTTTTAAGGAATCTCCACACTGTTCTCCATAGTGGCTGTACTAGTTTGCATTCCCACCAACAGTGTAAGAGGGTTCCCTTTTCTCCACACCCTCTCCAGCATGTATTATTTGTAGACTTTTGGATCGCAGCCATTCTGACTGGTGTGAAATGGTACCTCATAGTGGTTTTGATTTGCATTTCTCTGATAATGAGTGATGTTGAGCATCTTTTCATGTGTTTGTTAGCCATCTGTTGTCTTCTTTGGAGAAATGTCTATTTAGTTCTTTGGCCCATTTTTTGATTGGGTCGTTTATTTTTCTGGAGTTGAGCTGGAGGAGTTGCTTGTATATTTTTGAGATTAGTTGTTTGTCAGTTGCTTCATTTGCTATTATTTTCTCCCATTCTGAAGGCTGTCTTTTCACCTTGCTAATAGCTTCCTTTGATGTGCAGAAGCTTTTAAGGTTAATTAGGTCCCATTTGTTTATTTTTGCTTTTATTTCCAATATTCTGGGAGGTGGGTCATAGAAGATCCTGCTGTGATGTATGTCAGACAGTGTTTTGCCTATGTTCTCCTGTAGGAGTTTTATAGTTTCTGGTCTTACGTTTAGATCTTTAATCCATTTTGAGTTTATTTTTGTGTATGGTGTTAGAAAGTGTTCCAGTTTCATTCTTTTACAAGTGGTTGACCAGATTTCCCAGCACCACTTGTTAAAGAGATTGTCTTTAGTCCATTGTATATTCTTGCCTCCTTTGTCAAAGATAAGGTGTCCATATGTGCGTGGATTTATCTGTGGGCTTTCTATTTTGTTCCATTGATCTATATTTCTGTCTTTGTGCCAGTACCATACTGTCTTGATAACTGTGGCTTTGTAGTAGAGCCTGAAGTCAGGTAGGTTGTTTCCTCCAGTTCCATTTTTCTTTCTCAAGATCGCTTTGGCTATTCGAGGTTTTTTGTATTTCCATATACATCTACCATCTAGTTTTATATAGCGATCTGCAATATGAGTTGATTCCAAAATATCAAATATCAATTAGGTGATGACAGTAAAATCCAATAAATAAATGCAATCATTAAAGTTTCTACTCTCCCATTTTTTTTTTAAACCTTTGGTTGTGGTATAACAATGTCATAGTGATGTTTTTTCTCCTGTCACAGAATGGTTGTACTTGCTTTTCAGTAATTCTTTTTTGTTCAGTGATATATATCCTCTGTATTCAAAAACTGTGGTAACAAATGAACTATATTATAAGAAATTTAATATAATACCCTGTATCCTTGGGTAGATTAGAGTATTTGTAATGTGATTTCATAGGTAGTTTGATGAAACAGTATTTTGTTTGAGGAAAACTTGTGCTTGCTAGAAAAGGATGATTTACTGGATATACAAATGAGATTACTATTCTTACTTTATTTCCCTCATTGTTATACTAGCCATATTGAAATGGGAATTCTAGGGCTACAGTCTTTGAATTTAGAGAAGCAGTTATTATCTTTCTTTGATGGAAATGTTAGGAGGTAGAATAAAATTTTTTCCCTCTTTTGAAAAGAACAAAATGCTGAAAAGTTACCTGGTTTATTAACACTTAAGTCACACAGAAGCTCAAACTTTCAAGGACTAAATATGGACCTGGGGATAATCCCTGAAAGAATTCTACTTGGACAAAGAAAATGACTAAGATGACATCTATAGGATTCACTTTAACAGGTGAAAAAATAAAGTCATGTAAGAAGAAATTCTTGTCTGGGTTACCTCTTCTGGAAGTAGGATATGAATAGCAAAAGAAACTAGTAGAAGATATGGGGGAAATGTTGAAGAGACAAGGAGTTAAAGACCAAGTTAAAGACTAGAAATAGCTGTGGAATTTTTTCTTACAAAGACAATGGAAGCAAAGGGGCATATTGCTGTATGCTAATCCCAATCTCTTGGCTTATTTTGTGTCTGTTCTCTATGTTCTAATAAAGCTTTGTTGATATACTTACCACTTCACACCATATTATTGGCTGACCTCCCTCTCCAATCACATTAGAAGCATAAGAACAAACAGGGAGACTCTTATTTCTTTATTCCCAGTGCCTAGCACAAGATCTAGAATATATCATTTGTCAACTCTCTGTCAAATGAAGGAACCAGGTTCAGTACCATGTGATCTCAAGAGAGATGAAGTAACTAAGTAAACATTCAAAACCAAAATAAGTATTACTCTAGAGTGAAATCTGAGATAATATGGAAGCACACACAATTGGTATAATTCTAATTAAACACAAAGACATTTGACACTATTTAGCCTATATGTAAATGATGCTTTATAGAAAATGATAATTTCGCATTAGATATTTTGAAATATTTAAAATATTTTTAATGCTTTTAGGTAACTTTATTGATTCCTAGTTGGATGCTAGTGATCTAGAACTCAAGAAATCCATGAGAACCAATGCCTAGAGTGTTCTGGACCTGGACTAAATTTGAGTTTATGGGTGAGTGTTAGATGGTACCACTTTTGGGACAGGAAAGCTACCAACCCTGGGAAACAAGACAGAGCCTGACATCTCACATCACAGTTCTTTAGCATTAACTGGTTTATTACTGACAATTCTGTTTACTGAAATTCTGAACTTTGTTACCAGGGAAAGAAAGCTGCTGAACATTGCATCTGCAAATCAGGGTTTGCCCCAAGGTGAATCTAGATGTTTAGAAGAGATATATATTGAAAGGTAGAGATGAACATCACAACTTGATTAGGAAATATACATTAAAGAAAAGTACAGACACCTAAGATAAACCAACTGCTATTGTTATCTGAATGTATTTATCTGTGTATAAAATCTTAGATTCAAATAAAATATCTGTAAATATGGGACTTGGTGATTAATGGGCAGGTAAATGGGAAGCGAAAAGGATTTCAAGAAAAAGGAAAGTGAGAAAGTTGAGCCTAAGTTTTCAGGCTTCATCTTTCAAAGGATGACAGAATTACAATCTGTGTTGCTATTAGAAGGCAAGATAGAAGGCAGATGAGTGACAGTATTAGAATTTCTATCTTAGCCCAGAAATGATATTCAAGAACTTTTACCCAAGAGGACTTTTTTGTTGTTGTTTATAGGATAATAAAGTTATTTCTCACTTTCATCTTTAGTGACTGTGGGATAGAGAACTGAGAACTGGTGGGAGTGATTGAAGAGTGAAAAAGAAAATTCATCTTCTCATTTGTGTTGAGCTAGATTCCTTAACTCATGCTTCTTTCCGTCTTATGTCTAGTCTTGCTTTTGAATGTTTGCCCATAGGGAAATGGAAAATACAGATAATTTTTATTTTAATCAACTTGAGAAATGAAATTGATTTGCTTAAGATCAATTAAATTAAACAGTAGGTTGGGAAGAATTTCATGTGCTCTAAAAGCTGATGCTGATGCTAAGAATATTAAGAATGTTGAAAGTTTCTAAAATTGTTTCAGTTTAAAGCTAAATATAAGTCATATGGAAAAATAACTGTCAAAAGTTATAATATCCTTTAACTAATGTTTTCCTTAGAAGAAAATAATTCCAAGGGCTAGAAATAAGATTCTGGCTTTAACAGTATGACTAACAATTAAATCACAATGTAGATTTATCTTCATTAAACTTTGCAAATTTTTTTTCTGAAAGATACCTGACTTTAACACAATAAAATTTTAGCTATTTAATTCTTGTAACTGCTGTTAAATGTTTTCTATATTCAGAGAAAAATTAGTATGTATGCTGTTAATATTGTGAAATATTGAATAATATGAAATATGAACTCATCAAAGAATTATGTACACAAAATGTCATCAACTTTTGTTTAGTTATATTTTCTTTATAGGTAAAATCTACTTTAAAAATCTATTAATGAAAAGTTTTTATGCATAGTGGTAGTAATACTCTCATTGGAATAATATAATGTCATTTTACTACAAGATTTGTATTGAAAAGGTATATATAGAAGAAAAATAGAAAGGAATTTTTAAGGTTAATCAAGTTGTTAAAGAAACAAATATGAATTTATAGGCTCTTATCAAGTTTATTTTCTGTTTGCATAGTCTCTTACTCAGTTCAGGTCAGTCACTCAGTCGTGCCCAACTCTTTGAGACCTCATGGCCTGCAGCACACCTAGACACTTGAATAGACCTAGTTTGGTGACAATCAATCTACTAGTTAAGAGTTGTAACCACATAGTTGAAATTTGGATTTTAGATTTAAAAGAATCTAGAGGTTAACTCTCTAAAATGTTCCTATCTTCAGGTCTTGAGGGATTATAATTATGCCAGGGATATCACTTTGCTGACAAAGTTCTATGTAGTCAAAGCTATGGTTTTTCCAGTAGTCATTATGGATGTGAGAGTTGGACCATAAAGACGGCTGAGTGCCAAAGATTTCATGATTTTGAATTGTGGTGCTGGACAAGACTCCTGAGAGTCCCTTGGACTGCAGGGAGCACAAATCAGTTAATCTTCAAGGGAAATCAACCCTGAATATTTAGGGGAAGGACTCATGCTGAAGCTGAAGTTCCTATACTTTGGACACCTAATGTGAAGAGCAGATTCATTGGAAAAGACCTCGATGCTAGGAAAGAGTGAAGACACCAAAGGAGAAGTGGGCAGCAGAGGATGAGATTGTTAGAATCGTGGATTCAATGGACATGAATTTGAGCAAACTTTGGGAGGTAATGGAGGACAGAAGAGCCTGGCATGCTGCAGTCCATGAGGTCGCAGAGGTCGGATACGACATAGTGACAACAACAACAATAGAAGTTAAACGGGTAAAGAACACTTCATTCTAGGCTATTACTATGGGGGATAGAGCTCAGAATAGAGCTCATATAGAGCAGTGTGAACTCAACTCAACTGAAATCAAAGGTTAGAGAATTTTAAGAGACTCAGGGAATAAAGACCAACTGTATTGGTTAATTGACACTTCCCCAATAAAAAGTAAACTTTTTCTTTTTTTTTAATTTAATTTAATTTTTTAACTTTACAATATGGTATTGGTTCTGCCATATATCAACATGAATCCGCCACAGGTATACACGTGTTCCCCATCCTGAACCCTCCTCCCTCCTCCCTCCCCATACCATCCCTATGGGTCGTCCCAGTGCACCAGCCCCAAGCATCCAGTATCGTGCATTGAACCTGAACTGGTGACTCGTTTCATATATGATATTATACATGTTTCAATGCCGTTCTCCCAAATCATCCCACCCTCTCCCTCTCCCACAGAGTCCAAAAGACTGTTCTATACATCAGTGTCTCTTTTGAAGTCTCGTATACAGGGTTATTGTTACCATCATTCTAAATTCCATATATATGCATTAGTATACTGTATTGGTGTTTTTCTTTCTGGCTTACTTCACTCTGTATAATAGGCTCCAGTATCATCCACCTCATTAGAACTGATTCAAATGTACTCATTTTAATGGCTGAGTAATACTCCATTGTGTATATGTACCACAGCTTTCTTATCCATTCATCTGCTGATGGACATCTAGGTTGCTTCCATATCCTGGCTATTATAACAGTGCTGCGATGAACATTGGGGTACAAGTGTCTCTTTCAATTCTGGTTTCCTCAGTGTGTACGCCCAGCAGTGGGATTGCTGGGTCATATGGCACTTCTATTCTCAGTTTTTTAAGGAATCTCCACACTGTTCTCCATAGTGGCTGTACTAGTTTGCATTCCCACCAATAGTGTAAGAGGGTTCCCTTTTCTCCACATCCTCTCCAGCATTTATTGCTTGTAGACTTTTAGATTGCAGCCATTCTGACTGGCGTGAAATGGTACCTCATAGTGGTTTTGATTTGCATTTCTCTGATAATGAGTGATGTTGAGCATCTTTTCATGTGTTTGTTAGCCATCTGTATGTCTTCTTTGGAGAAATGTCTATTTAGTTCTTTGGCCCATTTTTTGATTGGGTCATTTATT
>NW_011495084.1:7468825-7470073 GCF_000754665.1 Bison bison bison | reverse complement strand
TGAACCCTCCTCCCTCCTCCCTCCCCATCCCATCCCTCTGGGTCGTCCCAGTGCCCCAGCCCCAAGCATCCAGTATCGTGCATTGAACCTGAACTGGTGACTCGTTTCATATATGATATTATACATGTTTCAATGCCATTCTCCCAAATCATCCCACCCTCTCCCTCTCCCACAGAGTCCAAAACACTGTTCTATACATCAGTGTCTCTTTTGCTGTCTCGTATACAGGGTTATTGTTACCATCATTCTAAATTCCATATATATGCATTAGTATACTGTACTGGTGTTTTTAGAACTGATTCAAATGTACTCATTTTAATGGCTGAGTAATACTCCATTGTGTATATGTACCACTGCTTTCTTATCCATTCATCTGCTAATGGACATCTAGGTTGCTTCCATGTCCTGGCTATTATAAACAGTGCTGCGATGAACATTGGGGTACATGTGTCTCTTTCAATTCTGGTTTCCTTAGTGTGTATGCCCAGCAGTGGGATTGCTGGGTCATATGGCACTTCTATTCTCAGTTTTTTAAGGAATCTCCACACTGTTCTCCATAGTGGCTGTACTAGTTTGCATTCCCACCAATAGTGTAAGAGGGTTCCCTTTTCTCCACATCCTCTCCAGCATTTATTGCTTGTAGACTTTTAGATTGCAGCCATTCTGACTGGCATGAAATGGTACCTCATAGTGGTTTTGATTTGCATTTCTCTGATAATGAGTGATGTTGAGCATCTTTTCATGTGTTTGTATGTCTTCTTTGGAGAAATGTCTATTTAGTTCTTTGGCCCATTTTTTGATTGGGTCATTTATTTTTCTGAAATTGAACTGCAGGAGTTGCTTGTTTTTTGAGATTATTTGTTTGTCAGTTGCTTTATTTGCTATTATTTTCTCCCATTCTGAAGGCTGTCTTTTCACCTTGCTAATAGCTTCCTTTGATGTGCAGAAGCTTGTAAGTTTAATTAGGTCCCATTTGTTTATTTTTGCTTTTATTTCCAATATTCTGGGAGGTGGGTCATAGAAGATCCTGCTGTGATGTATGTCAGACAGTGTTTTGCCTATGTTCTCCTGTAGGAGTTTTATAGTTTCTGGTCTTACGTTTAGCTTTTATTATGTTGAGGTATGTTCCTTCTATTCCTGCTTTCTGGAGAGTTTTTATCATAAATGGATGTTGAATTTTGTCAAAGGCTTTCTCTGCATCTATTGAGATAATCATATGGTTTTTATTTTTCAATTTGTTAATGTGGT
>NW_011495084.1:7467151-7468694 GCF_000754665.1 Bison bison bison | reverse complement strand
AGCTTTTGGCTTTGTTGATTTTTGCTATGTTCTCTTTGTTTCTTTTGCATTTATTTCTGCCCTAATTTTTAAGATTTCTTTCCTTCTACTAACCCTGGGGTTCTTCATTTCTTCCTTTTCTAGCTGCTTTAGGTGTAGAGTTAGATTATTTATTTTACTTTTTTCTTGTTTCTTGAGGTGTGCCTGTATTGCTATGAACTTTCCCCTTAGCACTGCTTTTACAGTGTCCCACAGGTTTTGAGTTGTTGTGTTTTCATTTTCATTCATTTCTATGCAAATTTTGATTTCTTTTTTGATTTCTTCTGTGATTTGTTGGTTATTCAGCAGCGTGTTGTTCAGCCTCCATATGTTGGAATTTTTAATAGTTTTTCTTCTGTAATTGAGATCTAATCTTACTGCATTGTGGTCAGAAAAGATGCTTGGAATTATTTCTATTTTTTTGAATTTACCAAGGCTAGATTTATGGCCCAGGATGTGATCTATCCTGGAGAAGGTTCCATGTGTGCTTGAGAAAAAGGTGAAATTCATTGTTTTGGGATGAAATGTCCTATAGATATCAATTAGGTCTAACTGGTCTATTGTATCATTTAACGTTTGTGTTTCCTTGTTAATTTTCTGTTTAGTTGATCTATCCATAGGTGTGAGTGGGGTATTAAAGACTCCCACTATTATTGTGTTATTGTTAATTTCTCCTTTCATACTTGTTAGCATTTGTCTTACATATTGCAGTGCTCCCATGTTGGGTGCATATATATTTATAATTGTTATATCTTCTTCTTGTATTGATCCTTTGATCATTATGTAGTGACTGTCTTTGTCTCTTTTCACAGTCTTTGTTTTAAAGTCTATTTTATCTGATACGAGTATTGCTACTCCTGCTTTCTTTTGGTCCCTATTTGTATGCAAACTTTAACTTCAATTTGAAAACACTTTTTAAAAATATTAAATGGAAATTTTTATCAGATGGTTTAAGTTTTTGGCTTTCTGATATAGTACTAATGGTACCAATTTTCCAAAAATAAAAGTATTACATTTCTTTAGAAATTAACATTTATATTTTGCACATTACTGAGTATTTTACATGCACTGTATTAGTAATTATTCTACAGTTAGAACTCGACATGGAACAACAGACTGGTTCCAAATAGGAAAAGGAGTACATCAAGGCTGTATATAGTCACCATGCTTATTTAACTTATATGCAGAGAACATCATGAGAAACACTGGGCTGGAAGAAGCACAAGCTGGAATCAAGATTGCCGGGAGAAATATCAATAAGCTCAGATATGCAGATGACACCACCCTTATGGCAGAAAGTGAAGAGGAACTAAAAGCCTCTTGATGAAAGTGAAAGAAGAGAGTGAAAAAGTTGGCTTAAAGCTCAAGGTTCAGAAAACGAACATCATGGCATCTAGTCCCATCACTTCATGGGAAATAGATGGAAAAAAAGTAAAAACAGTGTCAGACTTATTTTGGGGGCTCCAAAATCACTGCAGATGGTGATTGCAGCCATGAAATTAAAAGACACTTACTTACTCCTTGG
>NW_011495084.1:7464261-7466748 GCF_000754665.1 Bison bison bison | reverse complement strand
GAACTATGGTGTTGGAGAAGACGCTTGAGAGCCCTTGGACTGCAAGAAGATCCAACCAGTCCATCCTAAAGGAGATCAGTCCTGGGTGTTCATTGGAAGGAATGATGCTAAAGCTGAAACTCCAGTACTTTGGCCATCTCATGCTAAGAGCTGACTCAGGAAAAGACTCTGATGCTGGGAGGGATTAGGGGCAGGAGGAGAAGGGGACAACAGAGGATGAGATGGCTGGATGGCATCACCAACTCGATGGACATGAGCTTGAGTGAACTCCAGGAGTTGGTGATGGACAGGGAGGCCTGGCGTGCTTCGATTCATGGGGTCGCAAAGAATCGGACACGACTGAGCGACTGAAATGAACTGAACCACATACCAAATTTACAGACCAGAGTACAAACTCCAAAAGGGAAGGTATTTTTAAAGTACATTTTGTTTTCACCAATTTATCTCCAATGTCTTCAACAGACCCAGGTGATATAATAGATACACATTAATTACATACTGAATGATGAAATGAAGTACAACTTGGAAACAATTTTAAAAAACCTTTTTACAAAATTATAATTGCCTCTTTGCTGAATTTAGAACACGCAGTTTATTCAAAGCAAAATTATTTCTTCTTCTCCTAGTCTGTTTCTTAACACCATCATCTGTACCACTGAGCCTTCCTTTTTCTCTCTGCTTCCACTCCCTGCTGCCATAAGCCTTAATGCTCCAACTGCTCCTCACTGCTCCTTTATCTCTGAGGTTTCCATGCATGTTCAGACTCGTCTGTAATTATATGGTTTCTATTGGTATATCAAAAGTAATATCCTCATGAATAAAAATCTGGAAATGCAACAACAGCAGTAGTCTATCAGGATGTTTTAAGCCTGAATAAATTTTGGAAAAGATCAATTTGAAATGATCATTAAGATATAACCATTACAAATTATGCCATTAAATCCTTCAACAGAGCTTTATTTCACACAGATTGCATTTTTCTTTGAAGGTCCCAGTGAAGTAAAATGAGCAGATTCTGGCAGAGAAATGATAATTTATTACACATTTGTGATAACCAAGCCCACAAAAGTCCAGTATTCTCTGTGGCATACTCTATAGTACACCCTTGATGCCTTGGAAACAGGAAATTTCCATCTGAGAATGGAGATGTGCTGGAATTTAAGCCTTTTAGAGGGACAAATGGGTGGAGATAAAGCTAATACTTGGAGAAATGCTCTCAAATAAGTATAAGAGTGTCATAAAAGCATCAGTCCATTGTGAACTACATTCATACTCAAAGAATAAATTCTACCACGTGTCACAATGAATAGAAAGAAAAATCTAAAATGACTCAAACTGACTAAAACATCACAGTAAAATGAGAATAATAGATGGAATTAGAAGAACCTTCTGTGCTCATGAACAATGAAAATGTGAGGAAACAACATTATACAAATCCATCAAAATAATTTTCATAATAAACTCATCTAAAAAGACAATGGTTTATAACTTTAGAGAAAGTTATAAAAACAAAAACAACAAAAAATCAGAATGGCAACCACTATAATAATTTTAAACAGAAAAGTACATCATGGAATATATTCATTTGAGGTTTTGTAATAAAGTTGTTTAGTTGCCAAGTCATGTCTGACTCTTTTGTGATCCCCATGAACTGTTGCCTGCCAGGCTACTCTGTCTATGGAATTTCCCAGGCAAGAATATTGGAGTGGGTTGCCATTTCCTACTCCAAGGGATCTTCTCAACCCAGGGATCAAACCTACATTTCCTGCATTAGCAGATGGATACTTTATCACAGAGCCACCAGTGAAGACCTTTGTGATAAAATAGATATTGAAAAAATGAAAAAGTATCTCAACAGCCTTTAGACTCTACTGACAAAAGGAGACAATTTTGGTTTCAGAATTTGTGATTGGTTATGGTGCTGAGGCGGAGAATGCAATGGTCACCCATTCCAGTACTCTTGCCTGGAAAATCCCATGGACGGAGGAGCCTGGAAGGCTGCAGTCCATGGGGTCGCTAAGAGTCAGACATGACTGAGTGACTTGACTTTCACTTTTCACTTTCATGCATTAGCGAAGGAAATGGCGACCCACTCCAGTGTTCTTGCCTGGAGAATCCCAGGGACAGGGGAGCCTGGTGGGCTGCCATCTCTAGGGTCGCACAGAGTCGGACACGACTGAAGCAACTTAGCAGCAGCAGCAGAATATTCATTGGAAGGACTGATGCTGAAGCTGAAGCTCCAATACATAGGCCACCTGATGCGAAGAGCTGACTCATTTGAAAAGACCCTGATGCTGGGAAAGATTGAGGGCAAGAGGACAAGGGGATGACAGAGGATGAGATAGTTGGATAGCATCACTGACTCAATGGACATGGGTTTGAGCTAGCTCTGGGAGATAATGAAGGACAAGGAAGCTTGGTGTGCTGTAGTTCATGGGGTCACAAGGAGTTAGATACGAGTAAACGACTGAAAAACAACAATGTACT
>NW_011495084.1:7462107-7464118 GCF_000754665.1 Bison bison bison | reverse complement strand
TTCGTTTTCTGAATGTTGAGCTTTAAGCCAACTTTTTCACTCTCCACTTTCACTTTCATCAAGGGGCTTTTGAGTTCCTCTTCACTTTCTGCCATAAGGGTGGTGTCATGTGCATATCGTTTCTCATAAAATTCTGATTCTATTCCTGAATAAAACATGATCCACGCTTTGAGCTTCACAATTTCCATTTCCTGAGCTACTTAATCTAACAATATTTAAATTTACCTATTTTTGACCTTTGTTTCTTGTCAACCGTCAAGCAATACAAAGTGTATATTTTCCAAATAATAAATTATGTTTAATGCTTATCATATTTCACTGTTGCACTTAGACATTTCAATTGACACAAGATATCCTGACTATACTTAACAGTAATTCTAAGATTCCATCATCTTTTCTCACTCAAAGTAGATCACAGTATTTCTACTTAAAAATACAGCACTATCTATTTTTCTACTTATCTGTCGGTCATGTCTACTTTAATGAAGAGAAGAAAAAAGTCCCATCAAAATATATTTTATACATAGGAATTGTGAATATATACACATTATATGTTATTGGGAAAGAAAACTACTATCATCTTTTGCAACATAAAAGGTCATAAATTAATAGCAAGTTTAATTATCTCTATGTAGTATACCCATGTTTGTGTAAACAATTAAAGCTATGGCTTGCTTTTTATGAGTGTGTGTGTGTGCATGTGTATTTGCATGTGCTACATAGAATGTTGTATCTTAGAATATTTTGGCTGACTGCACATAAAACTTTCAGTTACCAAAAAAGATTATTGTCATTATTGGTGTAAGGTACAAATCACAACTTTAAAATTTAGAAAAAATCCACAAAAAACTGTCTTACACTTAAAGTCCTAGATCATATTGATAACTGAATTAAACACACTGACACACTGATTTTTTATGTAACAGATTTTGTTTAAAGTTACATCAGTTCTCGGTTGTTTGAATCATGACAGCATTCATACTTGACAGTTTCATCAATTTAAACAACAGTTTCTATTAATAAAACTCTTTAAAGCTACCTTATTCAGTGTTTTGATTAGACAGCTTATTCAAATCATCATTTATTATTTTGATTTTTACTAAACATTCATGTATACCAAGTGCTAAAGTTTGAATATCTTGAGTCAATATGTTAAAAGTCAACCAAATGTTGACTTGAAATAATTAGAAAGTTTCATGGATGCAACAATTGATTTATCAGAATCTGTCCTTGATCTGTGAGACAACTTGTCTAATAAAGTAATTAGTAGACTTTGTCACTGTATTTTTCACTGAACTGTGTATAAATTAGTCAATATGTTATCTGCATATTTCTTCCAGTTTCTGTCTTAGACAAGATCATGGTCAATAAAGATAGGTGATCAGATTTGCATTCCAAAACTGTTCATTTAAACACCTAAAACTATTTTGGTATCTTCCCCAAAGCCCATGTATTTGAAAATGTTATATATTTCCAAATGTATTTTCAGAATTTCATTTTTATCTTTTAGCTTCCCTTTTTAGAATATTTTATTATTAGAATCTTATTAGAATAATTTACAGAAATATCATTTTTTTCTTATTTAAATTGGAGGCTAATTACTTTACAATATGGTAGTGGTTTTTGCCATACATTGACATGAATCAGTCATGGGTGTACATGTGTCCCTAATCCTGAACCAACCTCCCACCTCCCTCCCCATCCCATCCCTCAGGGTCATCCCAGTGCACCAGCCCTGAGCACCCTGTCTCATGCATCAAACCTGGACTGGCTATCTGTTTCACATATGATAATATACATGTTTCAATGCTATTCTTTCAAATCATCCTGCCCTCGCCTTCTCCCACAGAGTCCAAAAGTCTGTGTCTCTTTTGCTGTCTTGCATATAGGATCATCGTTACCATCTTTCTAAATTCCATATATATGCATTAGTATACTGTATTGGTGTTTTTTTTTCTTTTATGATTTACTTCACTCTGTGTAATAGGCTCCAGTTTCATCCACCTCATTA
>NW_011495084.1:7461661-7462007 GCF_000754665.1 Bison bison bison | reverse complement strand
CTGACTCAATGGACATGGGTTTGAGCAAACTCTGGGAGATAATGAAGGACAAGGAAGCTTGGTGTGCTGTAGTTCATGGGGTCACAAGGAGTTAGATACGAGTAAACGACTGAAAAACAACAATGTACTTATACATCCACTTAGACCATATAATTCAATTAAATGTTTGGTTAATTGGTTTTGAATGTATCTCAGTGACAACATGTTGGGAACTTCATGTTTAAAATATTTTAGTAAACCAAATTACATTAGCTAGTGTTTTGAATATGTAGTTTGAAATATCAGTTCAGTTCAGTTGCTCAGTCATGTCGACCCCATGAATCACAGCACGCCAGGCCTCCCTGTC
>NW_011495084.1:7461163-7461561 GCF_000754665.1 Bison bison bison | reverse complement strand
CAACTTTTTCACTCTCCACTTTCACTTTCATCAAGGGGCTTTTGAGTTCCTCTTCACTTTCTGCCATAAGGGTGGTGTCATGTGCATATCGTTTCTCATAAAATTCTGATTCTATTCCTGAATAAAACATGATCCACGCTTTGAGCTTCACAATTTCCATTTCCTGAGCTACTTAATCTAACAATATTTAAATTTACCTATTTTTGACCTTTGTTTCTTGTCAACCATGAAGCAATACAAAGTGTATATTTTCCAAATAATAAATTATGTTTAATGTTTATCATATTTCACTGTTGCACTTAGACATTTCAATTGACACAACAAGATATCCTGACTATACTTAACAGTAATTCTAAGATTCCATCATCTTTTCTCACTCAAAGTAGATCACAGTATTT
>NW_011495084.1:7460617-7461063 GCF_000754665.1 Bison bison bison | reverse complement strand
ATCCTCTGTCGTCCCCTTCTCCTCCTGCCCCCAATCCCTCCCAGTGTCAGAGTCTTTTCCAATGAGTCAACTCTTCGCATGAGATGGCCAAAGTACTGGAGTTTCAGCTTTAGCATCATTTCTTCCAAAGAAATCCTAGGGCTGATCTCTTTCAGAATGGACTGGTTGGATCTCCTTGCAGTCCAAGGGACTCGCGAGAGTCTTCTCCAACACCACAGTTCAAAAGCATTAATTCTTCAGCGCTCAGGCTTCTTTACAGTCCAACTCTCACATCCATACATGACCACAGGAAAAACCATAGCCTTGACTAGATCGACCTTTGTGGGCAAAGTGATGTCTTTGCTTTTGAATATGCTGTCTAGGTTGGTCATAACTTTCCTTCCAAGGAGTAAGCGTCTTTTAATTTCATGGCTGCAGTCACTATCTGCAGTGATTTTGGAGCCCCC
>NW_011495084.1:7456325-7460517 GCF_000754665.1 Bison bison bison | reverse complement strand
ACAATAGGCTCCAGTTTCATCCACCTCATTAGAACTGATTCAAATGTATTATTTTTAATGGCTGAGTAGTATTCCATTGTGTTTATATACCACAGCTTTCTTATCCATTTGTCTGCCGATGGACATCTAGGTTGCTTCCATGTCTTGGCTATTATAAACAGTGCTGCAATGAACATTGGGGTACATGTGTCTCTTTCAATTCTGGTTTCTTTGGTATGTATGCCCAGCAGTGGGATTGCTGGATCATATGGCACTTCTATTCCCAGTTTTTTAAGGAATCTCCACATTGTTCTCCATAGTGGCTGTACTAGTTTGCATTCCCACCAACAGTGTAAGAGGGTTGCTTTTTCTCCATACCCTCTCCAGCATTTACTGTTTGTAGACTTTTTGATAACAGCCATTCTGACCGGCATGAGATGGTACCTCATTGTGGTTTTGATTTGCATTTCTCTGATAATGAGTGATGTTGAGCATCTTTTCATGTGTTTGTTAGCCATCTATATGTCTTCTTTGGAGAAATGTCTGTTTATTTCTTTGGCCCATTTTTTGATTGGGTCATTTATTTTTCTGTGATTGAGCTGCAGGAGTTGCTTGCATATTTTTGAGATTAATTCTTTGTCAGTTGCTTCATTTCCTATTATTTCCTCCCATTCTGAAGGCTGTCTTTTCACCTTGCTTGTAGTTTCCTTCATTGTGAAAAAGCTTTTAAGTTTAATTAGGTCCCCTTTGTTTATTTTTGCTTTTATTTCCAATATTCTGGGAGGTGGGTCATAGAGGATCCTGCTAAGACTTACATCAGAGAGTGTTTTGCCTATGTTTTCCACTAGGAGTTTTATAGTTTCTGGTCTTACATTTAGATCTTTAATCCATTTTGAGTTTATTTTTGTGTATGGTGTTAGAAAGTGTTCTAGTTTCATTCTTTTACATGTGGTTGACCAGTTTTCCCAACACCACTTGTTAAAGAGACTGTCTTTTCTCCATTTTATATTCTTACCTCCTTTGTCAAAGATAAGTTGTCCATACGTGCGTGGATTTATCTTTGGGCTTTCTATTTTGTTCAACTGATCTATATTTCTGTCTTTGTGCCAGTACCATTCTGTCTTGATGACTGTTGCTTTGTAGTATAGCCTGAAGTCAGACAGGTTGATTCCTCCAGTTCCATTCTTCTTTCTCAAGATTGCTTTGGCTATTTGAGGCTTTTTGCATTTCCATACAAACTGTGAAATTATTTGTTCTAGTTCTGTGAAAAATACGGTTGGTAGCTTGATAGGGGTTGCCTTGAATCTATAGATTGCTTTGGGTAGCATACTCATTTTCACTATGTCGATTCATCCAATCCACTAACATGGTATATTTCTTCATCTATTTGTGTCATCTTTGATTTCTTTCATCAGTGTTTTATAGTTTTCTATATATAGGTCTTTGGAGAAGGCAATGGCACCCCACTCCAGTACTCTTGCCTGGAAAATCCCATGGATGGAGGAGCCTGGTAGGCTGCAGTCCATGGGGTTGCTAGGAGTCGGACGCGACTGAGCGACTTCACTTTCACTTTTCCCTTTCATGCATTGGAGAAGGAAATGGCAACCCACTTCAGTGTTCTTGCCTGGAGAATCCCAGGAACGGGGGAGCTGGTGGGCTGCCCTCTATGGGGTCGCACAGAGTTGGGCACGACTGAAGTGACTTAGCAGCATATATAGGTCTTTTGTTTATTTAGGTAGGTTTATTCCTAAGTATTTTATTCTTTAATTTTCTTTGCAATGGTGAATGGAATTTTCCCCTTAATTTCTCTTCTTGTTTTCTCATTCTTAGTGTATAGGAATGCAAGGGATTTCTGTGTGTTAATTTTATATCCTGCAACTTTACTATATTCATTGATTAGCTATAGTAATTTTTCTGGTGGAGTCTTTAGGGTTTTCTATGCAGAGGATCACTGAAAACAGTGAGAGTTTTACTTCTTCTTTTCTAATCTGGATTCCTTTTATTTCTTTTTTTCTGATTGCTGGGGCTAAAACTTCCAAAACTATTGTGAATAGTAGTGGTGAGAGTGGGCACCCTTGCCTTGTGCCTGACTTTAGGGAAAATCCTTTCATTTTTTCACCATTGAGGATAATGTTTGCTGTGGGTTTGTCATGTATAGCTTTTATTATGTTGAGATATGTTCCTTCTATGCCTGCTTTCTGAAGGATTTTTATCATAAGTGGATGTTGAATTTTGTCAAAGGCTTTCTCTGCATCTATTGAGATAATCATATGGTTTTTATCTTTCAATTTGTTAATGTGGTGTACTACATTGATTGATTTGTGGATATTAAAGAATGCTTGCATTCCTGGGATAAAGCCCACTTGGTCATGATGTATGATATCTTATGTCATAGAAACTGAGTTAACAATGAAGCCATTTAAATAATATGAAATCAGAGTGCTTGATGATTCTGGTAAAATCAATGTACAGTATCAAAACACAAAATGTAAAAACCTGGCATTAGGCACTCAAAGAAAAATTCCTCAAATTTAAGTAGAAAAAGAACAGAGGTTACTGGTTTGACAAGCCATTACAAAAATCTTCTTTATTAGGATGGGAAACCTTGTTGCAAGCAACTGCTTTCTACCCTTTATATGTTACTGTTGGTATGTATGTTTGTGAAATTGTGTGTGTTTGTACAGTTGGTATACACACACATATGCTATTGCTGTATGGACTTCCCAGGTGGCTCAAACGGTAAAGAATCCACCTACAATGCCAGAGACACAGGAGATATGAGCATGATCCCTGGGTTGGGAAGATCCCCTGGAGGAGGAAATAGCAACCCAATCCAGTATTCTTGCCTGGAGAATCCCATGGGCAGAGGAGCCTGGTGGGCTGCAGTTCATAGGGTCACAAAGAGTTGGACACAACTGAAGCTTCTGTGCACACGTGCTCACATGTGTGTGTGTATACATATAAATAGAGATGAGTGAGAGATAGGAGATAAGTGAAATAGAAAAAGATTTGCACTTAGTTATACTAAAATAGCTTTCCGATTCCTGTAAGCATTAGACAATAAACTACAATAATCACAGTAGTTTCAGATATTTGTTTCCTGTTATTATTGTCAACTTTCTTATATATCAATGAAGATAGATAACTATATCTATATATGGTAGAATAGATATCTTTTCAGAAGATAGAACTAATAAATCTTAAATATTATAGTATTTTCAGTTTTAAAATATACATTATCATATTCTAAAGTGATTATTGTGCAAGAACTGAAATATATTAACTCACAAGAAATTGCTCATTTCTTTTATAATTTATAGTGATGAGTATTACCATTATAAAACAGTTTGCTTTATAAATATTCTAATACAATCATTGCAATATAATATATCTTATTGAATGCCAGATTATGAAGAACAACTATGAAAACTAATTTTAGAAACACTTAAATCTATTTTGAAATATTGTAGGATTCTATTAGCAGATAGCTCTTGAATTAAGCCCCTTCAGAGAGGGGAACTATATTGAGCAGAGACCAAATTCCTGTGTCACTTTTTCCTTACTAATTTCTGCAAAAATCGGGGTGCTGAGAAATTGATCAGAGCTTTGGACAGTCTCTTGGGACTAGTAAAGTGAAAGTCAGGATTGATGTCTCTCAGGGCAGCTGGAACTTGAGGGACCAAGGTCACAGAATGAATGAGGATCACAGAGATCACAAGTATTAGGGAGCCTAATATGTGACACCTACCTAAGCATTTGCTGATTTTTAAGCTTTAGACTAACAGGTAGGAAGTTGAAAGAGCTTTTACCAATTTCACAGTCTGTGAGACAAGCACTTGGTTTAGGATTTGCCAAAAATGATGGGATCTGGTAAATACTTCAGTTTCAATTGGGGTAAGAGAAAACCCAAATAAACTCTCCTAAGGCAGAAAAAAATATATACCATTTTGAATGCCAAGTTCCAAAGAATAGCAAGGAGAGATAAGAAAGACTTCCTAAGTGAACAATGCAAAGAGATAGGGGGAAACAATAGAATGGGAAAGACTAGAGATATCTTCAAGAAAATTAAAGATACCAAAGGAAAATTTCATGCAAAGATGGACACAATAAAGAACAGAAATGGTATGGACCTAACAGAAGCAGAAGATATAAGAAGAGGTGGCAACTATGCACACAAGAACTAAAAAAAAAAAAAAAAATCTTCATGACCCAG
>NW_011495084.1:7442542-7456117 GCF_000754665.1 Bison bison bison | reverse complement strand
GAATGTTTAAACTACCACACAACTGTATTCATTTCACACGTTAGTAAAGTAATGCTCAAAATTCTCCAAAAGGCAATGGCACCCCACTCCAGTACTCTTGCCTGGAAAATCCCATGGATGGAGGAGCCTGGTAGGCTGCAGACCATCGGGTTGTGAAGAGTCAGACACGACAGAGCGACTTCACTTTCACTTTTCCCTTTCATGCATTGGAGAAGGAAATGGCAACCCACTCCAGTGTTCTTGCTTGGAGAATCCCAGGGACGGGGGAGCCTGGTGGGCCGCCATCTGTGGGGTCGCACAGAGTCGTACACGACTGAGGCGACTTAGCAGCAGCAGCAGTAGCAGCAGCAGGCTTCAATAGTACATGAACTGTGAACTTCCAGATGTTCAAGCTGGATTTAGAAAAGGCAGAGGAACCAGAGATCAAATTGCCAACATCCATTGGATCGTTGAAAAAACATGAGAGTTCCAGAAAAACACCTATTTCTGTTTTATTGACTACACCAAAGCCTTTGACTGTGTGAATCATAGCAAACTGTGTAAAATTCTTAAAGAGAAGGGAATACCAGACCACCTGATCTGCCTCTTGAGAAATCTGTATGCAGGTCAAGAAGCAATACTTAGAACTGGACATGGAACAACAGACTGGTTCCAAATAGGAAAAGGAGTACATCAAGGCTGTATATTGTCACCCTGCTTATTTAACTTATATGCAGAGCACTTCATGTGAAATGCTGAGCTGGATGAAGCACAAGCTGGAATCAAGATTGCTGAGAGAAATATCAATAACTTCAGATATGCAGATGACACCACCTTTATTGCAGAAAGTGAAGAAGAACCAAAGAGCCTCTTGATGAAAGTGAAGGAGGAGAGTGAAAAATTTGGTTTAAAACTCAACATTAAAAGAACTAAGATTGTGGCTTCCAGTTCCATCACTTCATGGCAAATAGGTGGGGAAACAATGTAAATAGTGAGAAACTTTATTTTGGGGGGCTTAAAAATCACTGCAGATGGTGACTGCAGCCGTGAAATTAAAAAATGCTTGCTCCTTTGAAGAAATGCTATTACCAACATAGACAGCATATTAAAAAGCAGATACATTACTTTGCTGACAAAGGTCCATCTTGTCAAAGCTATTATTTTTCCAGTAGTCATGTATGGATGTGAGATTTAGACTATAAGGAAGGCTGAACACCAAAGAATTGATGCTTTTGAATTGTGTTGTTGGAGAAGACTCTTGAGACTTCTTCTTGGACTCTAAGTAGAACCAACCAGTCAATCCTAAAGGAAATCAGTACTGAATATTCATTGGAAGGACTGATGCTGAAGCTGAAACTCCAATACTTGGGCCACTTTATGTGAAGACTGACTCATTGGAAAAGACCCTGATGCTGGGAAAGATTGAAGGCATGAGGAAAAGGGGACAACAGTTGGATGGCATTACCACCTCGATGGATATGAGTTTGAACAACCTCTGGGAGTTGGTGATGGACAGAGAAGCCTGGCATGCTGCACTCCACGGCATTGTAAAGAGTCAGACACGACTGAGTGACTGAACTGAACTTTAGGCAGAAAAATGGCTTTGAATCAGTTGTATCCCAGACTGATTAAAGTACAATCATTGGAATTATTACATGTGAACATTTAACTTATAATGAATAATATGCACAGGAATATATCTGACAGGTCATTTCAACAGCAAATTGAAATTTATAAAATGAATCTTGTAGTAATTCTAAAACCAACATTAAGAGCATAGTTTATGATCTAGCTAGAGTAGGGGTTAGTGAATAGGAAGACATTATTAGGAAACAGACTGAAACACAGAAAGATATATTGCAAATACAGTAAAGATCATATAAGATGCATACATGATGAAAAGTTTCAGCATATTTATTAGATCCTCAAGATGACAGGGGAGACTGCAGTCCCAAGAGGGCAGAGGAGTAGGATGGCTGTTGATGCTGCTAAGTTGCTTCAGTCATGTCTGACTCTGTGCAACCCCACAGACGGCAGCCCTCCAGGCTCCCCCATCCCTGGGATTCCCTAGGCAAGAACACTAGAGTGGGTTACCATTTCCTTTTCCAATGCATGAAAGTGAAATGTGAAAGTGAAGTCTCAGTAGTGTCTGACTCTTAGTGACCCTATGGACTGCAACCCACCAAGCTCCTCCGTCCATGGGATTTTCCAGGCAAGAGTACTAGAGTGGGGTGCCATTGCCTTCTCCGGAGTAGGATCGGGAGACCACTTTATCCCCCGCCAATACATCAAAAGATCATCTGCATGTGGAGCAATCTCCACAAAACAACTTCACAATGCTGGTGGAGAACCCCGGATACCCAGAGAGGCAAACCAATCTCTTTCAAATGAGATAGGACAGAAGATAAAGATGAAAAGAGAGACAAAGGATTTAGGGATGGAGACCCATCCTGGGGAGGGAGTTGTGAAGGAGGAGAAGTTTCCACACAATAGGTAATCCTTTCATAAGCAGGATCAGTAGGGAACTTTGGACTCTCAGAGGGCAGGATAACTGAAAAAACAAACAAACAAACAAAAAACCTATGTTGTCCATCCACTGTGAGCACTCCCCACACATGCCAGTAGTGTTTATTTGCAGGGTCCCTCCCTCTCCACAGCACAACTGAGAAAGTGAGTCCAAATAAATGGTCACTTTCACCCCCTCTAGTCAGGGTGGAGGTTGGACACCAAAGACATGTGTAAGCAGACTAGGCCAACCTAAGAAAAGAAAAGAAGGAAGAACCACTCCAGTGGCAGGTAAAACAGATTCATTTTGATATTTGGCAAAACTAATACAATTTTGTAAAGTTTAAAAATAAAATAAAATTGTAGATGGAAAAAAATTTAAAAAATAAAAATTAAAAATAAAACCCTGCAGCTAAGCTGAGATCGTACATTTGAGGGACAACTGTAGACTTTGATAATAAGTACAAGTGGGAATAAGGGATTATCTGACACTGAACTGACCCCATTTTTTTTATTGTACTTTTGAGAGCCTAATATCTATTCTAGATTTTTAATTTTTGCTTTTTGATATTTGTTATTAATTTTGTACCTTTACAATTCTAATTCTAATGAACAACCCAATTAACAAATGGGGAAAAGACCTACATGGACATTTTCCAAAGAGATACAGATGGCTAATGAACACATGAAAAGATGCTCAACATCTCTCGTTATTAGAGAAATGCAAATCAAAACCACAATGGATTATCATCTCACGCTGGTCAGAATGGCCATCATCAAAGAGTATACAAACAATAAATGCTGGAGAGAGTGCAGAGAAAAGGGAACCCTCATACACCATTGGTGGGAATGCAAACTGGTACAGCCACTATGGAGAACATTGTGGAGATTCCTTAAAAAACTGGGAATAGAACTGCCATATAACCCAGAAATCCCAAGGAAACCAGAAGTGAGAGAGACACATGTACCCCAGTGTTCATTGCAGCACTGTTTACAGTAGCTAGGACATGGAAGCAACCTAGATGTCCATCCACAGATGAATGGATAAGAAAGCTGTGGTACATATACACAATGGAATATTACTCAGCTATATAAAGGAACACATTTGAGGCAGTTCAAATGAAGTGGATGAACCTGGAGCCTATTATACAGAGTGAAGTAAGTCAGAAAGAGAAAGACAAATACTGTATACTAATGCATGTATATGGATTAGAAAGATGGTACCAATGCTTCTACATGCAGGGCAGCAAAGAAGACACAGATGTAAAGAACAAACTTTTGGACTCAGTGGGATAAGCCAACGGTGGGATGATTTGAGAAAAATAGCATTGAAACATGTATATTACCATATGTAAATTAAATGACCAGTGCAAGTTCGATGCATGAAGCAGGGCACCCAAAGCTGATACCCTGGGACAACACAAAGGGATATGGTGGGGAGGGAGGTGGGAGGGAGGTTCAGCATGCGGGAGATGCATGCATACCTGTGGCCAATTCATGTTGATGTATGGCAAAGAACCATCACAATATTGTAAAGTACTTATTCTCCAATTAAAATAAATTAATTAAAATTAAAAAAAAATAAATGTAATTGTATTTTTAAAAAAAAAAAGATGAAAGGGGAGAGAGGGAGAGAAAGGAGGTAAGAAATGTGAGGTAGTTAAGGTGAAATAAAGCAATATGAGGGAAGAGAAGAAAAGAAACAAAAGTTATAATGGCTTTGAATTTTCCCAAATGAATGAAAGAAACTCAAGTTAAGAAAAGTTATGTACCTCAGGGCCTCCCAGGCGGTGCTAGTGTAAAGAAGCTGCCTGCCAATGTAGATGTAAGAGATGTAGGTTCAGTCCCTGGGTTGGGAAGATCCCCTGGAGGAAGGCACAGCAACCCACTCCAGTATTCTTTCCTGGGGAATCCCATGGACAGAGGAGCCTGGTGGGCTACAGTCCATAGGGTCACAAAGATCTGCACATGACTGTAACTTGGCATGGCACACCTGAAATATACAATATTTCACATATACAAGTGAAATATACACATATAAAACCTCAGATTGCTAAAAAATAAAGACAGAAAGAATGTCTCAGTTTTAAAAAGATGTAGGATTTATATATTTGCATATGAAGGTGTTTTGAAAGGTGGTGAGTTTTCAAGCAATAAAAATTTTTTTCATTTGGCAGGAGCTCAGAAAAGATTATTCTTCTTACTTATTTATGAGAAAACAATGACTTTAATTTCTGTTTATGATAAGTGCTAAAAGGGGAAAATCTTTAAATTAAAAAGCACATTATAATACTTTTCAGCATCTTTTGATTTCTTGTTTTTCCTAAGATTCCTTGTTCAATAATACGAACCTCTTTCTCTTTTTGTACAGCTTATAGTTTTTATTTTCAAGTGGGTGGGTACCGTAATGGATTGAAAAGTTGGAAATTCTCTTTGGAATGTTATTTTCTAAATAGAAAAGACATCTGAAATCAACCTTAATCTAGACATAGAAGTTTATGATTCTTTTTCTCTTTTTAATTAAAAAGAGGAAAAACTGGTATCATAAAGAATAAGTCAGTGGTTTCTAAAGTATGTTCCTCTATTTCCACATAAAACTTAAATTCAGTCCAGTCATCCTAACATAACTTCTTTAAAAATCACATGTAAAAAGTTACTTAAAAGTTACTATTTATTTGTAAATTCATTTGTTTATATGATTTATTTAAAATTTAGAATATAATTATGATATTCAATAGTCATTAAAAATTTTCATTATAATGAAGTTTTAGTGACTATTTTTCTTTCAGTAAATTCAAGTGGATGTAAGGTCTTTGGTGTCCCTTGCTCTTTTACACTGGCAGTGGGATTTTAAAATTATATTAATTAATTCCCCATAGGGCATAACTATAAACTCCAATGCACAAACCAATTATTTCAAATTTCCCAAGTGCTGTCTCTAAAACAAATTGTGGAGAGAATTAGTTTTCCTTCTCTGTAGAATTAGAGGTTACATAGTATTGCATTTCTTTTGAACTTTCAGATTATCTGGGGTATTCCTCTAAGGCATATATTTGTGCATTTTAAATCTATCTCCAGCTTGTCTAGAGTACCAATAGTGCCTCAGAATCTGTAGATTAAATTGGGATCACAGAGAGGGAATGAGTAAATTTCTCCAATTTGGAAGTTTTTCCTCATTTTGTATGTATGTTCTGTATGCTATGCCCTGTTGCCCATAAGCAAGGAAGATATAATGTTTAAACTCCTGAGAGAGTTTGCAGTACTGTTTCAAATAATTTCTTTTGTATTTTGCAACCAAACAATCACAGTGCATGCAATTTCTAGTCCTCTTTTTTCCACTAGAAAGTCCAGTAGCCAGCGTGAACTCCATTCGCCTAAAATCTCTGGAATTTTCCATCATTTCTCATCATCATTCTGTTTAGTTGTTGCATGCTCCTCTGCCGGGGTCCAGCCCTGGTGGATCCAGGGAAATTCGAAGGAGAGACAGCGTTGGCGAATACACTGGCTTTAATTAGATATTAATTAGGGATATAAAGAGTAATAGAATGAGGATAGCTCAGTGAGAAAATTCAGCGGAGAAAAGAGGCTAAATAACTTGGTTTACTTGGAAAGCTAATAATTCCAAGGCAAGGAATTTATGTCACTTACATAGGCCGCAGGCGTCCTTCCGTTCTCCCAAAGGAGAGGAGACACTAAGGCCTCCCCGGTCAGATCTTAGAAGCCCAGGCATAATTAGTAGGCTTGACGAGCCTCCACATTCCAGATGGAAATTCACCCAGAAGGTGAGAGAAAGAACGACATGGGGAGACCAGTCTTTCGAGGAACTGATCTCATTTTTTATTTTTCCAGGGTCTGTTTTTATACACTGAGATGTTATACAAAAGTCACACGGGGTCAGCAGTCCTGACTTTTATTAAAGTCAGGTGCTTCATACAAATGTATACAAAGGTCTTAGGGGTGTTACATCATCTTCTGGCCAGGGGGCCTGCTAACAATTTATGACCCTCTCCTTGTGACCGAGGTCAGTCAACCAGAACACTTATTTCTCCAGGGGTGATTATTCTTAAAACAGATGCCACCTTCCTAAGGTACCAGATAAAGTTACATTCCTACAGGATGAGGGTGTAGTGGGTTTTAATTAAGGACAAAATTTGCTTAGCCTAAGGTCTAACATGATTAATATCAAAGGTTAATACTTATTTCTTCTATATATTCATTAATGTGTATAAGGGCAGGGGATGTGGAGACTTAGCAGCAAACATTGGCTCAACCAATGAAAAACCCTTCACCAATACAATTTCTAATCAGCCCACTATACTATACTAATAGTTTTCTAACTTCTCTAAAGAACCTGTTTTTAGAAGGTTTAAAGCATCTCGTGCCTCTCACAGTTGGGAGGCTGTGAGCAATCACATGTGGCCAGACAAACATGTCAGGTAGGCTAGAGAGCCTTCAGAGGAGTTGGTAAGTTGGAACACTCCTGTCACGCCCAGGAATTATTATTAACTGGAGCTGTAAGTTAACTCTTTTTCAGAGAGAGGTGGTGGGGGACAGCCCCCTGTAGAGTCAGAGGTGTAGGTGAGAGCACAAAGTAGTAAAGTAGTCAGACTCTGGTTTTGGGGGTAGATGCTCGAGAATTTCCAGGGGGACTCCTGAGGCTCGATCCCATCTTTGCATATGCTGAGCCTCCTTCCTCATGACCTTTGCCACAGGCAGAGTTCCTCACGCTGGCTCCTGGCACTCCTTTTTGCAAAAATACTTCTCCAGCAAAATTTGAGCAGAAAAGTTGCAGTGGAAAAGAGAAATCCAATCTCTGCTTACTGGAAGAAATGTAGTTTAAGACAGGCAGAGGCCCAGCAGGTCCTTATCTCAGCAAGGTACGTGCCTTAGCTTCCATTGGAGTGCACTTTGGATGTGAATGAATTGCTTATCTATTTTGGGAAACATCAGATAAAATTGCCATTTGTCAAGGTAATTTTTTCCTAATTCAAGAATATTTTTTGGCTTTCTGGAGGTCCCCTAATCTCAAATTATGTAGAGTATTCTTACTGAGGTGCAACTTAGGTAACTAACCCACTTTAAATATCCTCAAGCCTGTAATAGTAACTGTAAGAAATGACATGTTCTTTGCAATTGGAAAGTAGGAAGACATAATGTCTATGGTCAAAGTAGACTGTGGTTGAGTGTGGATAATTGAAAAAAAAAAAAAAAATAGAAACCATGGATAAGGGGACACTATTGTAGTGAAATGTGCTAATTGACTGCTTATGCTACCATTCCTTATCACAAAGGATTACCATAATTCTATGTCTCCTTCAAATCTTATATTGATATGAATATCAATGCCAGAATTGAGTAACTACTGCTGCTGAGGCAGGATAACTTTTAAGAGATTGTCAATACAGCCTTCAGTTTAGAAACAAGCAAGTAACAAGGAAGCAGATCAGACTAAGGATTCAGGAGAAAAGTCAGAGGTCAGGATCATGACAGAGGTGGAATCACAAAGGCCAGAGCAGAATTCAGTGGTATTGGTAAGGAATAAATAGGGATCTATGGGGCTTCTCTGGTGGCTCAAAAGGTAAAGAATCTGCCTGCGATGCAGGAGACTCAAGTTCAATCTCTGGGTCTGGAAGATCCCCTGGAGAAGGAAATGGCTACCCACTCCAGTGTTCTTGCCTGGAGAACTAAATGGACCTGGCAGGCTACAGTCCATGGAGTCACACAGAGTGAGACATGACTGAGCGACTAATACTTAACTAAGTCAGATAACCTAAGTATTGTTGAGAGACAATATGGCTGTGAAAAAAAAAAAAAAAGACAACAACTCAAAACATGATTAGCAATGAAATGGCATCAGTCTCATTATTAATGTAAGCATCTTATTATTACATTAATGATTTTGAAACAAGTTTTACACGTGTTTCTTTCTTAGTCCAGATATAGTGAAAGGAAGCAATTGTCTTAATGAACAGGAATTTCTGATTAAGAGAGAGCAGTCTGGGAGGGAAATTTCTGCCAAAGTTGTTGTTTACCTATAAACAAAAACACTAACAATAAAAATGTGATGAATAAATAAGATGTAATAGGACAAGAAATGTCATTTTAATCTTCTGAGAATAGTAAAAGCAAGGAGAAGGAAAAAAGAAATCAACATTCTGCTTTTAATTAAATTCTCAGCATAACTGAATATCCATGCCCTCAACCTCATTCAGCCGCTCAAAGGAGTACTGGAATTGCAAATGCTCTACACAGCCGATATGCTCTGTGCAAATAGTCAAGTTAATTTTCTTTCCATCAACGTATTTGTTATACTTACATTTTATTTCATATTATCAAATCATCTTAAATATTCAGTGATGAGTATAAGCAAACTGCCATCTGCATTATTAGTGGCAATTGAATATATTTTAAATATGACTGCTTCAAAGAGGCTAAAATTCTTATTCAATATTATAAAAATTATAATTCTCAGTCTAGCAGATTCATCACAATATAATAAGACTGTTCTTAGCATAACAATGGAATGCTAAGATCCAGATGTAAATGATTAGTAGAACAAGACATATTCAAAAATATATTGTATTAGACAGTGTAATCACAGGATATTTTTCTAAATCTTTTAGCATTATATTAATTATTTTATAAATAATATTTTCATTTTCCCAAATAAGTCCCTTTTGTTTGTATATTTGTTAAATATTAAGGTATTGGTAATATAATGAAAAATTATTTTTATGAATTTTGAACACATAGTTTGTGCCACCTCTATTAGATACTTGGAAAAATCTCATAGTTAAGATAATTTGGTTCTAGTTCACAGATGTGCTTGCAATAATTTTTCTATGTGTTTTAAAATGGGTCCTTTTTCAACTTTTTTGTTTCAAATTTGTCAACATTGACAGATTTTTTCTTGTTCTTTTATTAAAAGTTTTATGCATCAATTCTGGTTAAAGAAAGTTAAAATAAAAGCCTATTAATCTCTATAGCAAAGGTTGCTTATACACTATTTTTGATAATGTAAATTGGAAAACAGTATAGAGTTTCCTCAAAAAATTAAAACTAGAATCACCATATCATCCAGCAATCTCATTTCTGGGTATGTATGGTGAAGGGAATGAAATCAGTGTGTCAGAGTGATGTCTGCACTTCCATGTTCATTGCAACGTTACTCACAGTAGCCAAGATTTGGAGATAACCTAAGTGTCCATCAGTGGGTGAATGGATAAAGAAAATACGATATGCATATATTATTGAAAATTACTCAGTGTGAAAACATAAATTTTGCCATTTACAATAACATGGGTGATTCTGAGGGTTATTAATCTATGTGAAATAAGCCAGACAGAGAAAAGCAAATACTGTATGATCTCTTTTATATGTAGAATCTAAAAAAGTTTAACTCATGGTAAACAGTAGAATTCTGATTACCAGGGGCTAGGGTGGGGGAAATAAGGAGATGTCTGTCAAAGAGTACAAACTTTCTGATATAAGATGAATAAATTCTAGGGATCTAATGCATAGCATGGTGACTATAGTTAATATTACTGTACTGTAAATGACATTTAATAAGAGAATTGATGGTAAGTGTCACCACACACAGAGAAAAAGGTAACTATGTGGGCTGATGGGTGCTATATTAGGTTGATTGTGTTAATCACAGGCTTCCCAGGTGGTACCAGTGGTAAAGAACCTGCGTGCCAACGCAGAAGACATAAGAGATGAGGGTTTGATCCCTGGGTTGGGAAGATTCCCTGGAGGAGGCTACGGGCAACCCACTGCAGTATTCTTGCCTGGAGAATCCCGTGGACAGAGGAGCCTGGTAGGTTGCAGTCCATGGGGTTGCTAAGAGTTGGACACAACTTCACTTTCACTTTCACTTTCATGCATTGGAGGAGGAAATGGCAACCCACTCCAGTGTTCTTGCCTGGACAATCCCGTGGACAGAGGAGCCTGGTAGGCTACAGTCTATTGGGTAGCAAAGAATTGGACATGACTGAGCAACATTTTCACTTTCATACTATATATAGTAGATTCTACTTAGCCTATATACCTTGGAATTATTTTTGTTAAAACGTGAAAGTAGTTATTAATATACAACTACTTTCAAATACCAGGTAGTCTACTATAAATATGTATTTCAAGTAACTGTACTAATATTAATTGTAAGCTTATAACAGAAAATGTAAATAAGAATTAGAATGATGCAATGTACTTTCTTTTCCTTCACTTTCTATCTCTAAAATAATAAATCCATTCTTGCTTCTCAACCTTCTAAAATCAATAATATCATTTTATCTTTAAGTGAAGTTTTCTAAACCTTATTTTTATATCGCTTCATCAGGAATGTGTAGGTTGTAGGAACTAACACTTTTACAAGTGGAGCCACATACTTGAACCCTAGAAATGGAAAAGAGTAATGAAGGATAGAATCTTAAGGAAAGCTTGGTTTTCAACCGCCAAAGGTGAGTCATGAGTAAACGATAATACGTTGGTGACATCTTCTTGCCAAGTATGGTACAAAATGCTGTATGCATTATCTCATTTAGCCTTCAAGTGAGCTTCCAATTAGGAAATAACATTATCTAGATTTTGTAGATAACAAAAATTAAGATTTAAGTAACTTACTCAATTCATTGGACTGGTACAATAAAAGTGACAGAATGTGAATGTATATCCAGCTGTGTCTTCTTCTGGGTCCTTAACAACTATACTTTACCATCATATAAAAAAAGAAGATGGAAAAGAAGTGACTAGGAAAGTACATAAAGACCAAGGTAAATTCATTGTAATAGTGAAAACAAAGAAATAGAAATATCCAAAATGAAGATGAATTTATTCAGTTGTATGTGTGTGTGTGTTATCTGATGAGAGTAACAACTTCTAACGGAGAAGGCAATGGCAACCCACTCAGTACTCTTGCCTGGAAAATCCCATGGACAGAGGAGCCTGGTAGGTTGCAGTCCATGGGGTTGCTAAGAGTTGGACACGACTTCACTTTCACTTTTCACTTTCATGCATTGGAGGAGGAAATGGCAACCCACTCCAGTGTTCTTGCCTGGACAATCCCGTGGACAGAGGAGCCTGGTGGGCTGCCATCTATGGGGTCGCACAGAGTCGGACACGACTGAAGCAACTTAGCAGCAGCAGCAGCAACAGCTCCTAATTCTGTTGTGAAAAACATAAATCATGTTATTAGAATTCCTGTTAAATAATGTACTAGTGGATATTTTTCTTTTCATGTTTAAATGTAATATGTCTCTAGCTGAATAAATAACTATTTACTGGAGCAAAAAAATTATATCATGATACAAGCAAGCATAAACACAAACTGGAAGAAGGAGAAGAATTAATTCAATATTGTAGATCATAGAACACAGTGCAAACTTCAAAAATAAATATAAAGGAATCATGAATAGGGAAAGAACAAAAGCAAGAAATATCAACCCCACTTCTTTTTACTTTTTCTCAGGCTGACTATTTTTGAAGAAAATGTATCCTAATGCACACATCTCCCCTACACTGTTATCATCGAATTGTATATTAACATTTCTCAATCAAATGACACTGTTTAGAAATATTACTATGGACAATCAAACTAAGTATTGGATTACTATTTTGAGTAAAAATGTATTTTGAGAGATGCAAATAAATGTGATGTGCTTATAGTTGTGTAAAATGCTGGAGCTCATTGTGACCAATTTCTACTTTCAGATGTATATTATTTTTAAAAAGAAACAATAACATTTAAAAAATAAGACAGCTAATTAAACTATCCTTAAATAATTGTTCTATTGTGGGCCTTACTGCTTGAGGTATAATAATAATTACACAACACACATCAGCATTTCTTAAATTATATCCTCCTAGTGCAGTAAATTGAAGAGAAAGTCATATTGTTTTAGTGATCTGCAGAATATATAAATGTTCACATATAATAAATTTAGCTGCCCAATATAAAAGTTGCTGATACAGAGTAAAACTCAGTGTTGTAGTATTAAAAATCACTATTAAGTGAGGGGTAGCAGGAAGCTCTTCTAAGAAATATGGGGAATCCTGTTTAGGTTATTCTCTCCCTGGTACTAAGCGACCACAGTGATCACAATTTATCCCAGCCTAAACTGGAAGTCTCCCGCAGAACATTAATGCTTGCTTTAAGGTAGATTTTGGTAGATAACATTTTTCTCTGTGATAGTTTCATATTCAAAATTGTATATGCATGGTTCTGTATGCATATAATTTTATGATTAAGTTTAAAGTATAATGACCATAATTTTATACCTGGAAAAGTCATCAATGATGCTAATAACTTTAGCAAATTGAACCATTGCTGTTGCTAAGTCGCTTCAGTCATGTCCGACCCTGTGCGACCCCATGGACTGCAGCCTACCAGGTTCCTCCGTCCATGGGATTTTCCAGGCAAGGGTACTGGAGTGGGTTGCCATTACAGTAATTGAATCATTACGATTGATTATTAAAAGATATGGTGGAATACATTGAGTCAGAACACCTGGGTTTAAAATTCTATCAGCTTCACTAGAGATGATCTCATTTTCATTTGCTTTATCACTACTAATCTAAGAAGAAAATCAAATAAATCCTAAAAATATGATCTGTAGAATAGATGGAGGGTGACCATTTTTTGCCCAGAGCTGAAAAATTAAGGTATGCCCTTAGCAAACTTAAAAGATGTAGAGACAACTGACAGACTCCATAAATCAAAATTTCAGTGGATGGTAAATTTTGTGTTGCAGATATAAGCTCTAACTAAGTGTTCTGGTTGAATATGGATTTGCTATATGTAACTACCTCATGAAAACAGTTTATTATGTCTCTGCTGCTGCTGCTACTAAGTTGCTTCAGTCGTGTCTGACTCTGTGCAACCCCATAGATGGCAGCCCACTAGGCTTCCCTGTCCCTGGCATTCTCCAGGCAAGAATACTGGAGTGGGTTGCCATTTCCTTCTCCAATGCATGCATGCATGCTAAGTCGCTTCAGTTGTGTCTGATTCTGTGCGACCCTATGGACAGCAGCTCACCAGGCTCCTCTGTCCATGGGATTCTCCAGGCAAGAACACTGGAGTGGGTTGCCATT
>NW_011495084.1:7426114-7441962 GCF_000754665.1 Bison bison bison | reverse complement strand
AAAAAAATCTTCATGACCCAGATAACCATAATGGTGTAATCACTCACCTACAGCCAGACATCCTGGAATGCGAAGTCAAGTGGGCCTTAAGAAGCATCGCTACGAACAAAGCTAGTGGAGGTGATGGAATGCCAGTTGAGCTATTTCAGATGGTAAAAGATGACGCTGTTAAAGTGCTGTACTCAATATGCCAGCAAATTTGGGAAACCCAGAAGTGGCCACAGGACTAGAAAAGGTCAGTTTTCATCTCAATCCCAAAGAAAGGCAATGCCAAAGAATGTTTAAACTACCACACAACTGTATTCATTTCACACGTTAGTAAAGTAATGCTCAAAATTCTCCAAAAGGCAATGGCACCCCACTCCAGTACTCTTGCCTGGAAAATCCCATGGATGGAGGAGCCTGGTAGGCTGCAGTCCATGGGGTCACTCAAGTCGGACATGACTAAGTGACTTCACTTTCGCTTTTCACTTTCATGCATTGGAGAAGGAAATGGCAACCCGCTCCAGTGTTCTTGCCTGGAGAATCCCACGGACAGGGGAGACTGGTGGGCTGCCGTCTATGGGGTCGCACAGAGTCGGTCACGACTGAAGTGACTTAGCAGCAGTAGCAGCAGCAACTTCCTAAGGAAATCAGTCCTGAATATTCATTGGAAGGACTGATGCTGAAGCTGAAACTCTAATACTTTGGCCATTTGATGAGAAGAACTGACTCATTGGAAAACACCCTGATGCTGGGAAAGATTGAAGGTGGGAGGAGAAAGGGATAACAGAGGATAAGATGGTTGGATGGCATCACGGACTCAATGGACATGAGTTTGGGTAAACTCCGGGAGTTGGTGATGGACAGGGAGGCCTGGCGTGCTGCGGTTGGTGGGGTCACAAGGAGTCGGACACGACTTAGTGACTGAACTGAACTGAACTGAAACTCCTAATATGCTTGCTTAAATGAGCTATTAGAATAGTTGATTGACTTAAAGTTTGTGGAAAGAGCTCTGTCTATGCCGCCTGGGAAGCCTCCTGTATGACATAGAGCTATGCAAATTGTAGTACTATCTTTATTGCTTATTTACAGTTGGTCACCAATGTCTACCAGGTGGCTCTGGTGGTAAATATCTGCTTGCCAATGCAATGTAAGAGACGTGGGTTTGATCCCTGGGTTTGCAAGATCCCCTGGAGAATGAAATCACAACCCATTCCATTATTCTTACCTGGGAAATCCCATGGACAGAGGAGTCTGGCAGGATACAGTCCATGGGGTCACAAAGAGTCAGACATGATTGAGCATCTGAGCACCAGTGTTCAGAGAAGTAACTCACAGGAGTCCTCTAGCCAGCACTGAATGAAACTGTCTCTTCTGTACTCTAACACATCAGGTAGCAAAAAGTCCCCCATCTCTTCCTCACTTCTGAACTGTGTATTGGAGTGGAAAGAATAACATTCACAGGGAACTCTTTTGGCCTGGTTAACAATCACACAAGGTTTTGCTGTCTACACAACCTTTGCTAGGTTCTGATGTGACGAAATGTTGCAAAATTGGGATATCATGAGACTTGCAACTCCTTTGATTTCTCTTTTGGATATATTTTCATTCTGTGAACTTTTTTTTTTTTTTTTTCCATTTGGCTTCTCCATATCCTTTTTCTTTCTCAGTTTTGTTGTTCTTTGAATGTGAAATACACTCCAGTTTTTCTCCCCAAAGACAAGAGTAGATTAGAAAATTTTTATCTGAATTGCTAATATGTGTTTTGTCTCTATCTCATTTCTTTAACTATTCACTGAGCATCAGCTATATTCTTAGCTCTCTGCTAAGTATAGGAGATAGAGATATGAACTACTAATGGGGCTTTATCAATGGGAATATCAATATGTAAACAAAAAATGTAGACTAGATCATCATGGTTGAATCTGCCTGTGCAGGGAAAAGAGTAGGAAAGGCCTGTACATGGAGGTGAAGCTTGAGCTTGATTTGGAAACTGAATAACTGTTATTCAATTGGAAGAAGTTTAGGGAGTAGAAACTGTCATCTCTAATCAAAGTTACAAAATATTATGGTCTATTCAGAGCAAGTGGTTCAAAACAGAGAATAAGATAAGGGGGAAAGTAAGACCCAACTGGAAATTAAGCCACAAATTGGGCAGAGGCAAGTCTATGAAGACTCATGATAAGGACAACATCACTCTCTTCACTGTCTTCATCTTTACTGTGTTTATCTGCTTATTCATTTGTGATCCTCAAGTTTAAAATTTGAGTGGAAACAGCAGAAGAAAATGATGTGTTGTTTTTGTCTATTGTCACTAAAAATTGATAAGTATGACACTCACATACTAAAAACAAATAGTGAAAATGCTAGCAGCTGTATTTTATTTTGACTAGCATACTACTTAATCTTTCCACAATCTCACCTATATCATAAAATTAACTTAAAAAACTAATGCAAAATAGAATAAAGTGCTTCCAAGGATCATGAGTTGAGGTATTCTAGATGGAGCTTGGATTCTCTAACACTGCACTCAATGAACAATGAAAGCACAGAGAATGAAGCCATAGTGTCTATCACTAAGGGCCTAAAGTGTGTGTCATCAGTCTCCAACTCTGCAACACCATGGATTGTAGCCCTCCAGGCTCCTCTTGCCATGGAAATTTCCAGGCAAGAATACTGGAGTGGGTTGCCATGCCCTCCTCCAAGGGATCCTCCCAACCCAGGGATCAAACCCATGTCTCAAGCGTCTCCTTCATTGGCAGGCAGATTCTTCACCAGTGCGCCACCTGAGAAGCCCCCACTGTGGGCCTAGACAGTAGCAAAAAAAAGAAAGAAAAAGACACATGTTAAGAAGACATGACACCGAACACTGCATTTCAGGTTATTTGTACTTACCAGCCCCGCATGATCATCCCCCTCATGATCCAAGCAGCAGGAATGATGGAAATCATATAATCAAAGTACAACTGTGAAAATCAGGAAATTAACAGGTTTAAAATATTGTTATCTATTCTACAGATTTTATTAATTGCAAAAGAAAATTCAAATTATGCATGGCGTTCAGTTATAATTTCCTTTAACTTGGCATACTACTTTACTTTTTTTTCTTTATCTCATTTTTTTGTTATTGACACATATTTTTGAAGAGTGAAGAGTTATTTTGTAAAATATCACTCAGTTGGGTTTGTTTAATGTTATCTTATAATGAGTTTCAGTTTAGTCTTTTAATAGAAATATTTCATAAGGGTGTTGTGCATGATGTAGGCAGACACATATCGTGGATTTATTTCATTACTATGATAATTGGTCAATAGGAAGTTTACTAAATCAGCAAAATAATTTAACATGATAAAACTATGGCTGATAATTTAAGTTTTCCAGTTAATTAAGACTAAATTTGGATTAATTCATGCTGTGGTGTAATACAGGCTTCCAAGGTGGTTCAATGGTAAGGAATCTGCCTGCCAACCAGGACATGTGGGTTCAGTCCCTGGGTTGGGAAGATCCCCTTGAGGAGGAAATGGTAACTCACCCGAGTATTCTTGCCTGGGAAATTCCATAGACAGAGGAGCCTGGCAGGCTGCAGTCCATGTTGTCTCAAAGAGTCAGACACTGCATAGCGACTAAACGGCGGCAGCAGTGTTATAATACATGCGTTGAAAAGAAAACTCATAGGAATTCATACTTAAAATGCATTTATAACCATGAAGTAGCACTGGAATAATGCTGAATATTTCGTGAATAACTTCCAAATTCTCGGCCACAAATGGTATCTGATAAAGTGACTACTGTTTTGACTATTTAAATTCAATGGCAATTTTATCATAAACAGTCATCCTAGTTAGTTCTGACAGCTTGTTTTGCAATACTTCATCCAGACATGAAATATATTTGGAAAAGATTATAAGGTCATTGAGGGCAGAAAACATACCTTATTCCCCATTTATCAAAGCCTAGATGTTTCTAAATAAATTATTTAGTCAAATTTATTTATATTTTTAAAGATAGCCTTGCATTCAAAATGTTCACTGATTCACATCAAGTTTTCTCCAGTAAGTTTTAATTAATGAAGTTTTCCCAAGTTAATTCTGTAATTAATTATTTTTTTAATTTAATTTAATTTTTTAACTTTACAATATTGTATTGGTTTTGCCATATATCAAAATGAATCCGCCACAGGTATACACATGTTCCCCATCCTGAACCCTCCTGTCTCCTCCCTCCCCATACCATCCCTCTGGGTCGTCCCAGTGCACCAGCCCCAAGCATCCCGTATCGTGCATCGAACCTGGACTGGAGACTCGTTTCATATATGATATTATACATGTTTCAATGCCATTCTCCCAAATCATCCCACCCTCTCCCTCTCCCACAGAGTCCAAAAGACTGTTCTATACATCAGTGTCTCTTTTGCTGTCTCATATACAGGGTTATTGTTACCATCTTTCTAAATTCCATATATATGCGTTAGTATACTGTATTGGTGTTTTTCTTTCTGGACTACTTCACTCTGTATAATAGGCTCCAGTATCACCCACCTCATTAGAACTGATTCAAATGTATTCTTTTTAATGGCTGAGTAATACTCCATTGTGTATATGTACCACAGCTTTCTTATCCATTCCTCTGCAGAAGGACATCTAGGTTGCTTCCATGTAATTAATTATTAACCACTATCTGCTGCTGCTTAGCTGCCTCAGTCATGTCCAGCTCTGTGTGACCCTATGGACTGAAGTCTGCCAAGATCCTCTGTCCATTGGATTCTCAAGGCAAGAGTACTAGAGTGGGTTGCCACGACCTCCTCCAGGTGATCTTCCTGACCCAGGGATTGAACCCAGGTCTTCTCATTGCAGGTAGATTCCTTACCACTGAGCCACCAGGGAAGCCCCACCACTATACATCAGTGCTCTTCAGAATACTTGTGATAAACAATGAATTGAAAAATAAAATATGATCCCTGACTTCAAAAAATACACAATTTTAATATGAATATAACCATCATGACTATTGTATTAGTATACTGGTGTCATAATCTTTAATTCCAAGTTTAATATCACTTAGTGCAAATCTCCTTTTCAACACCAAAATTGCAATAGGCTAGTTACTGAGGACAGGCTTCAGTGAATGAAGTTAAATTAATTATTTAATAATTTCATGTGGAAATAATTTAATATGGATGTGAGAGTTGGACTATAAAGAAATCTGAGTACCAAAGAACTGATGCTTTAAAACTGTGGTGTTGGAGAAGATTCTTGAGAGCCTCTTGGACTGCAAGGAGATCCAAACAGTCCATCCTAAAGGAAATCAGTCCTGAATATTCATTGGGAGAACTGATGTTGAAGCTGAAACTCCAATACTTTGGCCACCTGATGCAAAGAGCTGACTCATTTGAAAAGACCCTGATGCTGGGAAAGATTGAAGGTGGGAGGAGAAGGGGATGACAGAAGATGAGATGGTTTTATGGCATCACCGACTCAATGGACATGAGTTTGAGTAAGCCCCAGGAGTTGGTGATGGACAGGCAGGCCTGGCGTGCTGCAGTCCCTGGGGTCTCAAAAAGTCAGATATGACTGAGCGACTGAACTGGATAATTTCATACATTTTCCAAAAATGAGTTTGACACTTTAAATTCCCTGACTTTTATTTTGCCCTCTTAATTAATATGAGAATTGAGTATGTTTTCTTAAATTATTCTCTTTAATGTTTGAGTTATTATGATTTATTTATTATTATTTTGAGTACTTTTTCTTATATACGATATAATACACTTTTACAACACTATGAAGAATGGGAAAGTAAGGGTTATGTAGTTTTCCAAATGTTGTTACACCATGTTAATTAAGGACATAGCAGTAGTTTAAGGCTACTTAATAGTCAAATTTTATTCCAAATACAGAGTTGTTGTTTTTTTTTTTTCCTTCAAAAATAAGATTCATCCTTGAAAATGCTATATCATGTTTGGATTTAAGTTGCATTTTATTACCTTAATAATTTTTAAAATAGTTTTCAGGCTGTCAGAAGATATACTTATCCTCAGCTGAGTACCTAATCCATTATAGTTGACTGTAATTCTATGCCTATGTGCCCTTGCTTCTCAACCTCCAATACATTTAGATAATTTTGGCTGTGGCACAAAAGCAATAAAAATAATTTACAGACAGCAAAGCAGCATACAGGTTCTTTAAGCATAGTATTTTTCTTTGCATGAATAGTACACCTTCAAATCTAAGTGTAAAATTTTTATATTACTTGATTTTAAAAATTATTAATTTAGACATGTGCAATAATTTGTAAGCACTGAGATTTGTTGTTTCAAACCCTGGTATTGATGAGGCCAGAATCTACTATGACCAATACCAGACAGAAAAATAGGTGAAGCAATAGATATGACATATTTATCATTAAATTTGTAATTAATAGTATTTTTGGTATCACAATGGGTTTATAAAATGGAATATTAAAAAGGTATAAGTATCCCAGATTTATATCTCAGTCTGAATTTGATTTGGATCCAAATCTCATTGGGAATTTTATTGGACTTGATAATATGATTCTAAAATGTTAAACGTGATTAAACAGCTTAAGAAACTGGAATATTTTGAGGAGGAATAATGGAAACAGAAATGTCCTACCACATACATAAAAACATTGTGAAGTTTCAATTAAACAGTTATAGTAAAATTTCATTCAATAAGAAATACTTTTAAAGGAACAAAATATTTGGTCTTTTGGTACTGAAAGCGTCTGGTTTTTAGTCCATTTCATATTTTACTATAGAACTAATAGATCAACAAAAAATACATGAATGATTTTTAAAAACTTCTAAAATTATGCTAAGATTATGTGTAATAAAAAACAGAATCCATAACCTATGAATCAATGTCACTTTTAATTTTTAAAGTATATTTAACTGTGTAATTTGTGATATTGTCAACAAATACATTCTTTATATTTAAATCTTTAATGTATTGCTATACATGGAGACTTTAAGATATACAATAATATAATATATAAAATTCAGATATCTATGTATTAATGTATATTGTGTATAGCTGGCATAATGAATGAAACTATCATTCTGATCTAATTACTCTGTCTAGAAATCTAATTGTCGTAATTGAAATCTTTTTTTCCTTGCACTTCCAATAGCCAGTCTGGCTAAATTTTACTTTAAATAACACTTAATACCTGCCACTTTTCTCCTAACTATCAGGTTATAACCTCCAAATACAATATTTTTACCTGGATGGATTACTCATTTTAGTAGCCCTCTGTCCCACACATCCAATGTAACCTTTCCATATGCTAGCCTAATTGTACTGTTTTAAGTTCACTGTTAATCTTCTATTAACATTCTTCAATGACTCACTACCATTGCTCTTTTTCAACGCAGTGCCATTGAAAGGTCCTAGAGAGCCTTGCTTCATCCAGCACCTGCCTCCCTCTCTAGCTGCTTAACTTATTTATTTTGTTCCCTTTCTCTTTTATACACTAGCATTCTCTCAAAATCTCAAATGGATCCTGTTCCCTGGCACATCAGGACTACTATGCATGCTCTTTCTTTTGTCTATAATGTTTTTTTCCTCAATCCCATATTCCCAGCTATTTAGCCAAAGCATCTCTGCAATCGTAATACATGCTCACGAAACACCATACACTTTTCCACTGAAGTTGTCACAGTTTTAAGTGAAAAAAATAGTTGTGTGACCATTCGATTAGTTTCTGTCTCTCCCAGTTGAATTTAAACTGCCTTATATATGGTAAAGAATTTGCCTACCAATGCAGGAGGTACAAGATATGCAACTTTGATCCCTGGGCTGGGAAGATGCCCTGGAGGAGGGCATGGTAAACCATTCTAGGCAATAATGACCCTTGCCTGGGAAATTCCATGGACAGAGGAGCCTAGAGGCCTACAGTCCATGGATTGACAAAAGAGTCAGGTACAACATATATGTCAGCAACAACATACCTGTGCTTTTGCTCAACGCTGTATTCTCATTACCTAGTAGAGTGCCTTGTCAAAGATAAGTACTCATTGATTGAATGTGTGATTGAATGTTAATAGCAAGATACATGCATCTCAGTTTTCCAAAGTATTTTATATCATCTAGTTCTGCTTACTCTTCTGGACAGTTACCTTCAGCAGAATAGTCAAATTTACACAGAAACTTCAGAATAAACCACAAATCCTTTGGCCTACCAGACATAAGTCTCAGAGCCACCAGGGAAGCCCTCTTAAAACACAGCTACCCTTAAAATTTATTTCATACTTCAACTCTTTAAACCTTCTGCTTTTGACAAATTGATTCACACTTTATCTTGCAAAGGCGTCTCATATTCTTTTGTTTCTAATGCATCTAATACCCTTCTTAACTCTTTGCTTATCTAATTCCTGCATGCTAATTCCTTTCAGTCATGTCCAACTCTTTGTGCCGCTATGGACTGTAGCCTGCCAGTTTCCTCTGTCTATGGGATTTTCTAGGCAAGAATACTGGAGTGGGTTGCCATATTTTTCTCCAGGAGATCTTCCTGACCCAAGGACTGAAACTATACATTAAAACCTAGTCAGGGCACTTTAGCTTTACTAAGTGTTACCTGAACAAAATGTTTCCCATGATGGCTTAGACAGTAAAGAATCTGCCTGCAATGCAGGAGACCCAAGTTTGATCCCTGGGTCAGGAAGATCCCCTGAAGAAGGAAATAGCAACCCACTCCAGTATTATTAGCTGAGAAATCCCATGGACAGAAGAGCCTGGCAAGCTACAGTCCGTGGGGTCACAAAGAGTCAGACACGACTGAGTCTAACACTTTCACTTGCAAACAAAATGCTAATTGTCTTCTATTATATATATATGTATATATATTATATTTGCTGTTCACTGTGATGCATACTTCCATATTTTATGTGCACATATGTCTTTTGCAATTACTTTTTTAAAGTACCATGTAAGCAAGAGTCATGTTTCATATAAAATCATATTTATACCTAATAAGCATTTGCAAAATTAATTAATTAATTAATGGATTAAAATTAAAGAAGTAAGGATTGAAATGAAGGAATTATGAAATATAGTTTTGGCAATAAATGCAAGCTCAAGGGTTTCAGGTGATGTCAGTCTATCTAAGTCAACATCATTTCATATAGTTGAGTTAGGAAATTTAACTTTTCTGACTGACTGCCAATAACCAGTCTTAAACAGAGGGTGATTAAACAATGATTCTTCAGGACTGTGACAAGATGAATAATTCAATAAATAAATCCGTTACATTCCAGGCAAAGGATCAATAATGAGGATGTGAAAGTTTATGAAATGGAGTGTCTGGGACTCTAAGAAATTTCATTCTTAAAAGTAAATAATACTTTCAGTCTAGAATGTTATGGGGAAAAACTGCAGCAATTTTGTTGAGTTGATTATTATTGCATTAAAATGGAGTTATATTGTAAAGAAATTGGCTATTGGCTAGAAGTTTAAAAAAGTATTGCAAAGGGAGATTGGCAGGATTTAGGTACTAACTGTAGAGATTCCCTCAGTTTAGTTCAGTCAGTCAGTCATGTCTGACTCTTTGAGACCCTATGGACTGCAACATGCCAGGCTTCCTTGTCCATCACCAGTTCCTGGAACTTGCTCAAACTCATGTCCATAAAGTTGGTAATGCCATCCAACCCTCTCATCCTCTGTCATCCCCTTCTACTCCCATCTTCAATTTTTCCCAGCATTAGGGTCTTTTCCAATGAGCCGGTTCCTCGCATCAGGTGGCCAAAGTATTGGAATTTCAGCTTCAACATCAGTCCTTTCAATGCTTATTCAGGATTGATTTCTTTTAGGATGGATTGATTGGGTCTCTTTGCTATCCAAGGGATTCTCAAGATTCTTCTCCAACACCACAGTTCAAAAGCATCAATTCTTCGGTACTCAGTTTTCTTTATAGTCCAACTCTCACATCCATGCACGACAGACCTTTGTTGGCAAAGTAATGTCTCTGCTTTTTAATATGCTATCTAGGTTGGTCATAGCTTTTCCTCAAAGGAGCCAGTGTCTTTTAATTTCATGGCTGCAGCCACCATTTGTACTGATTTTGAAGCCCACAAAAATAGTCTGTCACTGTTTCCATTTTTTCCCCATCTATTTGCCAAGAAGTGATGGGACTGGATGCCATGATGTTAGTTTTCTGAATGTTGAATTTTAAGCCAAGCTTTTCACTCTCCTCTTTTACTTTCATCGAGAGGCTCTTTGGTTCTTCAGTTTCTGCCATAAGGATGGTGTCATCTGCATATCTGAGGTTACTGATATTTCTCCAGGCAATCTTGATTCTAGCTTGTGCTTCATCCAGCCTGGCATTTCGCATGATGTACTCTGCATATAAGTTAAATATGCAGGGTGACAATATACAGGCTTGATGTAATCCTTTCCCAATTTGGAACCAGTCTGTTGTTCCATGTCCAGTTCTAACTGTAGGTTCTTGACTTGCATACAGATTTCTCAGGAGGCAGGTCAGGTGGTCTGGTAGTCCCTTCTCTTTAAGAATTTTCCACAGTTTATTATGGTCTACACAGTCAAAGGCTTTGTCATAGTCAATAAAGCAGAAACAGATGTTTTTCTGGAACCTTCATGCTTTTTCGGTGATCCAGTGGATGTTGACAATTTGATCTCTGGTTCCTCTGCCTTTTCTAAATCCAGCTTGAACATCTGGAAGTTCACGATTCATGTACTGTTGAGGCCTGGCTTGGAGAATTTTGAGCATTTCTTTACTAGCATTTGAGATGAGTGCAATTTAGCAGTAGTTTGAACACTCTTTGGCATTGCCTTTGTTTGGGATTGGAATGAAAACTGACCTTTTCCAGTCCTATGACCACTGCTGGATTTTCCAAAGTTGCTTGCATATTGAGTGCAGCACTTTCACCACATCATCTTTTAGGATTTGAAAGAGCTCAACTGGAGTTCTATCACCTCCACTAGCTTTGTTCATAGTGATGTTTCCTAAGACCTACTTGACTTCACATTCCAGGATGTTTGACTCTAAGTGAGTGATCACTTCATCGTGGTTATCTGGGTCATGAAGATCTTTTCTGAACATTTCTTCTGTATATTGTTGCCTTCTCTTCTTAATATCTTCTCTTTCTCTTAGGTCTTTACCATTTCTGTCCTTTATTGTGCACATCGTTGCATGAAATGTTCCCTTGGTATCTCTAATTTTCTTGAAGAGATCTGTAGTCTTTCCCACTCTAATGTTTTCCTCTATTTCTTTGCATTTCTTTCAATGAAAGCCTGAGAAAGGCTTTCTTATCTCTCCTTGCTATTGTTTGGAACTCTGCCTTCAATTGGGTATATCTTTCCTTTTTTCCTTTGCCTTTTGTGTGTTTTCTTTTCTCAGCTATTTGTAAGGCCTCCTCAGAAAACCATTTTATCTACTACCATGGGCAAGAAACACTTAGAAGAAATGGAGTAGCCATTATAGTTATCAAAAGAGTCCAAAATGCAGTACTTGGATGCAATCTCAAAAATGACAGAGCAATCTTTCTCTGTTCATTTCCAAGGCAAACCATTCAATATCACAGTAATCCAAGTCTATGCCCTGACCAGTAATGCTGAAGAAGCTGAAGTTGAATGCTTCTTTGAAGACCTTCAAGACCTTCTAAAACTAACACCCCCAAAAGATATCCTTTTCATTATAGGGGACTGGAATGCAAAAGTAGGAAGTCAAGAGCTACCTGGAGTAACCGGCAAATTTGGCCTTGGAGTACAAAACAGAGCAGGTCAAAGGCTAACAGAGTTTTGCCACACTGGTCATAGCAAACACCCTCTTCCAAGAACACAAGATAAGGCTCTACACAGGGACGTCACCAGATGGTCAATACCGAAATCAGGTTGATTATATTCTTTGCAGTCAAAGGTGGAGACACTTCTACAGGCAGCAAAAACAAGATGGGGAGCCAACTGTGGTTCAGATCATGAACTCTTTATTGCCAAATTCAGACTTAAGTTGAAGAAAGTAGGGAAAACTACTAAACCATTCTGGTATGACCTAAATCAAATCCCTTACAATTATACAGTGGAAGTGACAAATTCAAGGGATTAGATCTGATAAAATGCCTGAAGAACTATAGATTGAGGTTCAATTTTACTCAGATAGGGTTCCAATTAGAGTCTGAATCAAATGTACCTAAGATGCTTATTAAAATACAGATCACTAGGGCCTATTTCACTCAATCAGGAACTACCCTACTGAATCATAATCTCAGGATGAATGGCAGACATGAAGCCTTTTTACAGAGCTGGAACACCTTTAATTTTAGGATTAAGAACATGATATTTAAGATCAAGGTAGGAAGTTTGTTTTCTACATTTGTAGGAAATCTGAGTAGACTATCCCACAAGTTATGAAGATGTAAGACAGGCAATTATTTTTAGTGTGAAAAAAGTCATTTAGACAAATAGTTCATTTAGCCTTTATACAATTTAAATTTATTTTTTACCAATAATGATTTCCTAGTTCATAACATTAGTCTAGCACATGATTGGCTGTCTGTAAGATTCATTGACCCAGCTACTTACACTAAGGCCTTATAATCTTTAATTATATTTTTGTGAATTATTGTAATAAATTTTCAATATTTAATATTCTTTAATGATATAGCTTATGTATTACAATTATTGTTTTCCTAATTTTCATTTTTATTTTTTATATTTTTAATAATTCTCTACAATTCTCTTAAATGAGCATAAAGAGTTGCAGACCCTCAGCATCTCATTCTGTGTTGCAGATTCTTTCAAAACAAAATACTTGTACCAAGAGATATGTTATATATATTTCCCCATTTTATTTATATGTTGTTTTAAGCATTTACTTTTTCAATATTTTTAATGATTACATTTAATATTTTATTCCTAGTGTATAGGAGCCAAATTCCACCATTAATTTGCTCTATTTTTCTGTTAAAGAAGCATCTCAAATGTCAATTAGTAGTTATCTCCAGCAGGTAAAAATGACCAGAATTCTAATTTTACCCTGTTATGAATTTTATATTTTAAGAATTGTAGTAAGACTTAGAAGATGGCCATCACAATGTATAAGACACAGACACTAAATAAATAACACATTAATGGATATTTATGAGGGGCTCACCATGTGCTCTGGAAATGCATAGTTGAATACCATCATGATCTCTGCCCTCAAACAGTTGTAGTTTACCAAAAGCTTATTTATGTAAAGTCAATGACCCAGCATCTACACTAAATGTACCATTGTCAATGAAATATGTACTATTTTCTAAATTTTCATCTAGTCAATTCAGTTCAGTAGAGTTGCTCAGTCGTGTCGGACCCTTTGCAACCCCATGAACCACAGCACACCAGGCCTCCCTGTCCATCACCAACTCCTGGAGTTTAGTCAGACTCATGTCCATTGAGTTGGTGATGCCATCTGACCATCTCATCCTCTGTCGTCCCCTTCTCCTCCTGCCATCAATCTTTCTCAGCATCAGGGTCTTTTCAAATGACTCAGCTCTTCTCATCAGGTGGCCAAAGTATTGGAGTTTCAGCTTCAACTTCAGTCCTTCCAATGAACACCCAGGACTGATCTCCTTTATCATGGACTGATTGGATCTCCTTGAAGTCCAAGGGACTCTCAAGAGTCTTCTCCAACACCACAGTTCAAAAGCATCAATTCTTCAGCGCTCAACTTTCTTTATAGTCCAACTCTCACATCCATACATGACTACTGGAAAAACCATAGCCTTGACTAGATGGACCTTTGTTGACAAAGTAATATATCTGCTTTTTAATATGCTGCCTAGGTTGGTCATAACTTTCCTTCCAAGAAGTAACCGTCTTTTAATTTCATGGCTGCAATTACCATCTGCACTGATTTTGGAAATAGGATGAGTTAATTATCATTTCAATTACCTTTAACTACTCCTGCCTTTTCAAGGAAATTATGCTTTTCTAGTCATTTACCATTCTTTATCACTAAATCATTCATATTGTATAAGTGGATTTATCCTTTTCATAAGCTTCTTAAATCTATTTTTGTGTACCTGTATAACAAGAACATGCATATTAAAGAGTGTGATGAATAAGAAGGCATTAATGACATTTATTTAATTTGCATTACATAATATATTTTTATGCATTGCCTTTAATTTCATTATGAGCTAATTCTTTTCAACTGAGGAAATAATGATTTAAAATAATCATATTTTAAATTCTATATGGATATAATTGATTATAATTTTAGATTCAGGATTAACCAGTGGCTATTATGCACATTTTTATAATTATATAATGAAAAATCATAAATTAAAAAGAGGGAAATGTAATCATCTACTTACTTAGTTCATGAATACTGTTTCAGTTAAAAAATTTACAGTTGTTCATCTAAAAATCTTGTAGCATATGCAAACTTGTTTTTCATATGCTGTCTATATTAAAATACCTCATGCCATGATGGTATTTACATTTCCTGCTTTATCTGTACTTAAACCAATTTTGAAGTAACTCCATTGGGTAAGATAATATAGGTTAAGAGATAGTTTTTCAGTATACAGAGCATAAATTACAACAATCATGCACACCAGAAGGAGGATGGAAATAAAGGCAAGGGAGATTGACTAAATTGCCCATTAGCTCTATAACAATTTAAACTATTTTCATATAGTGAATTATCTTGCTCTTGTGGGGAAAAAAATGACATGAAATTTTGAGTCAGGCTGACCAGGGTTACATTTGCATTCTACCATCTTTTAGTTGTGAGATTCTAGGAGAGTTATTTGAGCTTTCTGATCCATAATTTTGCTAATGAAAAATGAAAATATCAAAACTTCATGGAGGTTTTTGAGCATATAATAAAATTTATACATTTATTTTCTGTACTCTGGAATCAGAATCATTCTCACATTTTTTTTCTGCATTATCTCTTTATATAATCTCTACCATGTCATAGCTATTGTCTACATGCCAGTGGCTTCCAATATATGACTTCAATCATTACATTTAATGATTACAATTGTCAAAAAGATAAATTCAGTAATCTCATGCAAAAAATAAGCAGATACCAAAGACTGTTTAACTTATTAATGACAGGATGCTAAAATTGATCCAAAGAACATATGTTAAAATAAATGTATATGTTTAAATATGTGTACATGCATGTGTATATAATATGCAATTTAATAAAATAGTTTTAGGGTCATATTTCTAAGTCAAAACTGATAATTGTCTCATAAGGGAAAAACCTATTTTTTTTTCTATTCCATTAGACAGAAATTATATTCATATATACTTAACAACAACAACAAAAACAAATCTAGAAGTTAACCTCTGCACCTACAGAGTTGGAAAATAGTCTAATTAATAGTAAGTCAAGGCCAGCACCACACTGCAAAAAAAAAACGACACAATAATCTCTTTTGTCTAAGTTTGGGATAATTTTCCTGGAACACATACACACACGCACACACACACACACACACATACACACACACACACACATATATATGTGAAAGTGAAAGTCATTCAGTCATGTCTGACTCTTTGAGACCCCATGGACTATACAGTCCATGGAATTCTCCAGGCCAGAATACTGGAGTGGGTAGCCTTTCCCTTCTCTAGGGAGTCTTTCCAATTCAGGGATCAAACCCAGGTCTCTCGCATTGCTGGTGGATTCTTTACCAACTGAGCCACAAAGGAAGCCCAAACATATATATACATCAGATCAGATCAGATCAGTCGCTCAGTCGTGTCCGACTCTTTGTGACCCCATGAATCGCAGCACGCCAGGCCTCCCTGTCCATCACCAACTCCTGGAGTTCACTCAGACTCACGTCCATCGAGTCAGTGATGCCATCCAGCCATCTCATCCTCTGTCGT
>NW_011495084.1:7416728-7426014 GCF_000754665.1 Bison bison bison | reverse complement strand
GTCCATCGAGTCAGTGATGCCATCCAGCCATCTCATCCTCTGTCATCCCCTTCTCCTCCTGCCCCCAATCCCTCCCAGCATCAGAGTCTTTTCCAGTGAGTCAACTCTTCGCATGAGGTGGCCAAAGTACTGGAGTTTCAGCTTTAGCATCATTCCTTCCAAAGAAATCCTAGGGCTGATCTCCTTCAGCCTTCTTCACAGTCCAACTCTCACATCCATTCCTGACCACAGGAAAAACCATATATACACACACACACACATATATATGTACATATATATATATATGTATAATTTTCTATTATATGACATTATATATATTTATATATATATATATTTTTTTCATTGGCAGATATGTTTTATTTTAGGCAAAGCAAGCACTTTACAGTTCTTTCGTTTAGCAGCTCCCTCTATTATCTTACCAGGGAAGGCAATGGCACCCCACTCCGGCACTCCTGCCCGGAAAATCCCATGGACGGAGGAGCCTGGTAGGCTGCAGTCCATGAGGTCGCTGAGGGTCGGACACGACCTAGCGACGTCCACTCTCACCCTTCACCCTCATGCACTGGAGAAGGAAATATATATATATAAAAATATATATATATAAAATATATATTTGATTATTCTTTTTCCTTTGTATCCACATACTGCCACCATCATGTTCTGTTTTCAGTGCTTAAGCCATATTATAAACAATCACATTTTGCACTTTTTTATTCCTGCCTCCTTTGGGCTTCCCTGATGGTTCAAGTGGTAAAGAATCCTCATGCAATGCAGGAGATGCAGGAGATAGAAGTTTGACCCCTGAATCAGAAAGAAAGATCCCCTGGAGGTAGAAATGTTGACCCACTCCAGTATTCTTGCCTGGAAAATCCCATGGGTAGAGGAACTGGGTGGGCAACTCCATGGAGTTGCAGAGTTGGACACAACTTAGTGACTAAACAACAACTATGATACCATTATCTTTTGCCTATATCACCTCTGGGTCTGCTTAACTGGTTGCCATTGCCTTCAACCTTAACTCCTTACCATCCACTTTCCATACACATGCTACTAAACCACCCTGTTGCTATCCATTATGCTTAGATACAAAATCCCTACTCCTGTCTACAAGGTTTCATGACCTGGCTCTGAACTAACTCACCAAGTTCACCTCATACTGCTCTCGGCTACACACTTACTGCCCTTCCATTACTTTGATTTTTCTATTTCTGAATTCTCCAAGATCTCCCGTACCTTGACAATAGTTCATCCCTCTTCCCATGATGGACTTCCCTGGTAGCTCAGACGGTAAAGCGTCTGCCTATAATGCGGAGGACCCGCATTCAATCCCTGGGACAAAAAGAGCCTCTGGCAGAGAAAATGGCAACCCACTCCAGTGCTCTTGCCTGGAAAATCCCATGGACAGAGGAGCCTAGTAGGCTACAGTGCAAGGGGTCACAAAGAGTCAGACACGACTGAGCGACGTCAGTTTCACTTTCACTTCCCATGATATTCATCCAAGGATCATTATTTCTTTGGATTTTTGCTGACTATCACCTCCTACTAGAGGCCTTCCCACTAGACCGCTCCATCTACATTAGCACTCTCCCAGGAATTCCATGATGGTCCAGTGGCTAAGACTCTGGGTCCCCAACACAGGGCTCTGTGATCCTTGGTCAGGGAACTAGATGCCACAACTAAGAGTTTGTATTCTGCAACTAAAGATCCTACATGCAGCAATTAAGACCCAGCACAGCCAAATGAAATAAATAGATAGATTTTAAAAAGAAAATCAACTCAACTGTATAGTTTATGATTAGTCAAGTCAGTGGTTTTAAATAAGTAAATAAACACTCTCCCATTGGGCTTCCTTGGTAGCTCAATTGGTAAAGAATCTGCCTGCAATACAGGAAACCAAAGAGATGGACACGACTGAGTGACTTTACTTCATTTTTGGTTCAATTCCTGGGTCAGGAAGATCCTCTGGAGAAGAGATAGGCTACCCACTCCTGTATTCTTGGGCTTCCCTTGTGGCTCAGCTGGTAAAGAATCCGCCTGCAATGTGGGAGACATGGGTTTGATCCCTGGGTTGGGAAGATCTCCTGGAGAAGGGAAAGACTATCCCCTCCAGTACTCTGGCCTAGAGAACTTCATGGACTCTATAGTCAGTCCATGGGGTCCCAAAGAGTTGGACATGACTGAGCAGTCATTAGTCGGACATTACTCTCTGTCACACAATCCCACTTTATTTCATCAGAACACACATATATATTTTTTTTTTTTTACTAATTTGTTGCATCTTCACTGGAATATAAGCTCCAGGAGAACAGTTGTTTTATCTGTCTGATTCAGTGAAGTGTCTTTAGTGTCCAGAAATGGACTAGTCACATGGTAAAAACACCACATATTTTCAGAAAGAATGAATGACACAGATGAAGTGCTAGATGAGCTAAGCTCTCAATAGAAGTGAGTTTCTTGCAGAAAATGGTTGGGTCTACTAAATACTAAATTAATTTATGTGTTTTCTCTGGTTTTCTGGCTACAGCTAAGATTGTAATTAGATCTAAATATATTGTCAGAACTGACAGGTCACTCTCTTAATTACCACTTGTAATAATAGGGCTTGGAATTTACTCAAGAAATTTTCAACATCAAATAAGTACTGCTCCATGGTAGTAAATGTTATGAATTTTGTGTGTATGGTGTGTGTGTATGTGTGTGTGTATCCCTATTACTTGCCTTATCTTTTCAACATGGTATGATTGATGTTATTCTACATCACTAAAATGTTTTTGTCTACAACATCAAATGTCTTCTTAAAGACATGATTATGTTTCTTAAAGACACATGATTATGCTCATGTAAAAAGAGAATGCTCACAGTGAGAACAGAGCTTATTGAGTATTTTGACTTTTAAGCAACAATTTTCGAGACAACGGTCTTTGTGATTTTTTATGTTTATTTTTATTGATTTACTATTTTATTTTTATTTTATACTATTTACTATTTTATTGATTTATTATTTTATTGATTATTTTAGCTGATTTACAATGTTGTGTTAGTTTCAGGTGTACAGCAAAGTGATTCAGTTGTGTATATGTGTATATATACTCTTTTCCAGATCATTTTCCATTATAAATTACTACAGAATATTGAATGTAGTTCCCTGTGCTATGCAGTAGTCCCCTGTTATCTATTTTATATACAGTACTGTGTATCTGTTAATTCCAAACTCCTAATTTATCCTCTCCACCACTTTCCTTTTGGTAACTGTAACTTTGTTTTTTTGTGTGTGTGAGTCTGCTTCTGATTTGTAAATAATTTCATTTGTAGCTTTTTTTTACGTTTTACATGTAAGTAATATATGATATTTTTCTCTGACTTACTTCACTTAGTATGATAATCTCTAGATCCATCCCTGTTGCTACAAATGGTATTATTTCATTCTTTATATGGGTGAGTAAAATTCCATGGTGTATATATGAGTGTGTGTGTGTGTGTGTGTGTGTGTCCTTTTTATCCAATCATTTCCTAATGAACACTTAGGTTGCTTCCCTGTATCTTTTTGACTTTTAACTGAACACATGAGGTGGAAAGTAAACCAACTTTTCAGAGGATTCAATACTGTGTCTGTTTTGCAGTTTTTAGGATTATACTTCCATGATTTACTTCATGGACAATTTATTAAATGCGTTTATATATTTGTCTAGTGTGTGTGTGCTGATATATTAGTTTTACAGTAGATTTTTTTTTCTACTGAGTTGATTATCAGTGAATTCAAGAGATTCCCTACAAAAGTAGGAGAACTAGAAGTCAAGTACTTGTTGGATTTACAGCTATTTGTATTGAGAAAGGACAATTTCATTTTTTAAATATATTTTTTGGTTTTAATGTCAGGGAGGCTGTGACCCTATGGCTTTCTCCACATTTAGGGGCATGCAAGGACAAAGAGTGTTAGTTCTACAACCAGTGGTGCAGATTAGAATTGGTGGAGGAGAATACATAACAGTTTGTACTGTCAGGATCAGGGGATAGTATCTTTCAGTTCAGTTCAGTTCAGTCCAGTCACTCAGTCGTGTCTGACTCTTTGCAACCCCATGAATCACAACACGCCAGGCCTCCCTGTCCATCACCATCTCCTGGAGTTCACTCAAACTCACCTTTAGCAGAATTGAAAAGTGATGTAATCTGGATTGGACACATTAGCAAAACCCTAAAGGACCCATGGGAGTAATGGGAAAGTCAGTTCTACATACTACTCTCTTTTCATTTCTTAAAAAACACACTGGGACCTTATATGTATGTATATGTGTTGATGAAAATGCATATGTCAGCATAGATTTTCAACTCAAATTATATACTCACGTATTTCCTGGCATTACAACAGTGCCTGGTATTTAATGGCCACTCACTAAATCCCTGGAGCTTCCCAGGAGGCTCAGTGGGTAACATATCTGGCTGCAATGCAGGAAACACAGGAGGCATGGGTTCAATCCCTGGGTTGGGAAGATCCCCTGAAGGAGGGTATGGCCCTCTACTCCAATATTCTTGCCTGAAGAACCCCATGGACAGAGGGGCGTGGTGGGCTATGGTGGTGGGATCACAAAGAGTTGGCCTGATTGAAGCAACCGAGTATACACACACACACTAAATCCCTAAATATTTCTTGAATGCATGCTATATGAGTAAGAGATGGATTTTTTTCTGAACAGACTAGCCCTGTGAGATCTACCATGACAGAATAGGAAACTATGTAAAAACCGAGAAATATAATAAGCATTGTAGGGTAAATCTTCCAGGGAAAGCAACAAGGAATTTAAAAAAAAAACCCTTTATCACCTGGCAAAAGGTGGAGAGGCTGAGGGTAGAGAGGTAGTTCAAGAGAGTTTTCAGGAAGGTCAAGCCTGAGGTCAGTGTTAGCAGGGCTGCTGAACCTGGCAAGTGTGAACCTCGTGGTAGATGTGAGCCTGGGAAAATGGCATAGGGCTGGGAGGTCTGGCCATAGGACCTGGAAATTTCATGCAGGAATTTGAGGGGATGAAGTTTATAGAACTGCCTTAGTGGCAGGAACAAGGTGAGGCTCCATTTGAGGAACCAGAGCATGAAAGCATGAGCCAGGGCTTAAGCTACAAGCCATCAGTTATGCCTACTATTGAATGAAGTGCCTGGATTATGGGAATTGGTCAGTTAATCAGAAAGCAATTTTAAACAGGATATTATTAACAGCTATAACTAGGTAACACAATTTTATTTTAATAAAATACATAGAAATATTCTTTCATCAGTCTTTTCATATGGTGCCAAGATATTTCCCCCCTCTGTGTGCTAGTCCATTGATTTGAATTCCATTTTATATTTCAGAGCAGAAAAGGGTTAATTTGGCAAGCCTGGATTGTTCAAAATCTGTACATTCCAAAGAAAGTTTTATCGTCATTATTGACCATTGGCTGGCTCTTGAGAGATAACCCTAAACCCTTGGAATATTGTACTTGGAGCATTTTTATATGCCTGAGGCCTTGGGCTAGTCTGTTTTAGTCCTTTAAGCACTATATGCCTGTATTACTGACCCTCAATAAAACTCTGGATACCAACTCCTGTCTGAGCTCATCACATTGGTAACATTTAGTATGTGTCCTCAAGCATCACTGATGGGTGATTGTTCCCATGTTACTGCACTGGGAGGGGACACTTGGAGATACCATCTAGTTTCTCCTAGACTTTGCCCCGTGTAACTTTTCCTTTGTTGATTTTAAACTGTTTCTTTTCTCTGTAATAAATCATGACCATGAAACTGACAGCTTTTCAAAGTCCTTTGAGTCCATCTAGAGAATTATTGAACCTTCAGGTTGTCTGGGGACCTCTGACACAACTTCTATGAGCCACACCTGAAACTGCAACTCAGACTGCAACTTGAACCCACAGTCTTAGGACTTCATGAAGCTCAGTTTCTTGATGTCTCATCGCAGAAAAAAGTCAGTGAGAGACAAAGCAATAGCTAAGAAGTGGATTTATCTGGAGAGAAATACACTCCACAGATAGGGTGGGGCCATCTCAGAAAGCTAGAGGGCCCCACATTTAGGGTGATTATTCTTTATGGGCTGGGTAATTTCATAGGTTAATGAGCGAGAGGATTATTCCAACTATTTTGAGGAAGAGGTGGAGATTTCCAGAAATTGGGCCCACATTTTTGGTTTGAATGGGCAGCCTTGGAATTATCACGGCACCTGTGTGTTTCATTTAGTAAGCTAATGTATTCAAATGACCACATAATGAGGCTCAGGGTCCACTGAAAATCAAATCTTCTGCCATTTGGACCTAGTTGTTTCTAACCAGTTGTTGCCACATCCTATGATTGTGCGTGCTAAGCCGCTTCCATCGTGTCTGACTCTTTGTGACCCTATGGACTAGCCCACCAGGCTCTTCTGTCCATTGAATTCTCCAGGCAAGAATACTGGAGTGGGTAGCCACTCCCTTCTCCAGGGGATCATCCTGACCCAGGGATGGAACCCAGGTCTCCTGGACTGAGTACAGATTCTTTACCATCTGACCCACCAGGGAAGCCCATCCTATAGTTATGTTGTTCTTTTGAAGGTTGTGCCCTGCCCCCTTCCCTCTTGTTTCATACCCATAAGCATTATCTATGGTTTCTGGGGTTTGTTTTTGAAGAAGAAAGGGAAATTAATGGCAGTTGAAAGCTGGGTACCAATTTTTATGAAATTTATGATTTTTTAATTAAAGGAAAAATTCATCTTGAAAAACATGTATGATGAGTGACACATTGACTTGTGGTGGGCAAGAGGGAGTTGAAAGGCAGAAACACTTCTTGAATAACAGCTAGCATTTACTAAACATGTATTATTAGGGCTTCCTAAGTGGCTCAATGATAAAGAATCTGCCTGCTGATGCAGGAGAAGCAGGAAACATGGGTTTGATCCCTGGATAGGGAAGATCCCCTGGAGGAGGAAATGGCAACACACTCCAGTATTCTTGCCTAGAAAATCCCATGGACAGAGGAGCCTGGTGGGCTACAGTCCAAGGGGTCATAAAATAGTCGGATGTGACTGAGGACACACATATTATTTGCCAAACCTTATTGTATACACTTTATGTTTTAACTCACTTGATCTTCAGTTTTGTCATATAAGAGGTGTCTATTTGGATACAATGAGATGAATATCAGTAAGCAGGGTAATTCTACTTACCTACTTACAAACAAGAAAGAAAGTTTGAGTTTTTAACTTAGCTTACTAATAGAATATTTTCCCTAAATACTCCCTTAATTTATGGATACTTTAAATTTTATTGGGAACTATGGTACTTCTTTATAATTTATACTTGGAGATAAAATTTGATAAAGTGAAAGTTTCTCAGTCCTGTCCAACTCTTTGTGACCCCATGGATTACACACTCTATGAAATTCTCCAGGCCAGAATCCTGGAGTAGGCAGTCTTTCCCTTCTCCAGAGGATCTTCCCAACCAAGGGACTGAACCCAGGTCTCCCACATTGAGGTTGAGCCACAAGGGAAGCCCAAGAATTTTGGAGTGGGTAGTCTATCCCTTCTCCAGCAGATCTTTCTGACCCAGGGATCTAACCGGGGTCTCCTGCATTGCAGGTGGATTCTTTACCAGCAGAACTACCAGGGAAGCCCCCAAATTTGATACTGATGTTGTAAATAACCAGAAGTCATTCATTGGGGGGAATGTTAATATAATTTGAGACCTCTGTTTAAGAATTATGATCGAAGATATCATCTCACAAGGAGTCTCCACTTTAGCTTTTTGTAGCTTTCTTTTCCAGTACAGGTTTATAATGGAAGATGCAATTTTGTGCTTTTTACTCTTCCATAGCTATGGAATACTAAATGTTACTAGACTTTGTATGAAATGTTCAGGGAAGAGGGTACTGTCTTATCTTGACACGCTTGAAATTTGTTTTAAGTCAAACCTTAAACAGCTAATTCACTTCAAAAAGCACATAAGGAATTATTTTTATTCTGGAATTTAAGTTTTGAATGTAAACTTTAGTCAATAAATGAAAATCAACTATTTCTATTTTGACTGATCTTGAAAGGATATATCCACGATACATTTGTCTCCTTTAATAGTATAATTTAAAAATTGGAATTTGAGGAAATACCAAATTTTCAGAAAAAATCCAATTAAATCTTTTAAAGTGAAGTGTTAATCATTCAGTCATGTCCAACTCCTTGTGACCCCATGGGCTTAGCTCGCCAAGTTCCTCTGTCTATGGTATTCTCAAGGCAAGAATACTGGCATGGTTAGCCATTCCCTTCTCCAGGTGATAATTAAATCTATAAGTGTCAATAATTTAATATTAACTATTACCATGCTACTATTATTTCTTTGGTATGTTAAAACACTTTAAAATATAAGCATTTTTATATTAATGTGAAAGCTTGAAAATATCTCTCACATTGTATTTAGCATCAAGAACTCATTTTTTATTTTTTCTAACATACAAGAAAACTTACATTAAGCATGAGAAATAAGAACTTAAAATATCATGTATTATAGACCCTCCCACTGATAAATCATATCACAGCTATACTTCTATTTTCCTTTCTATAATTGCTCATAAAATAAGAAGGGGGGCTCAGCAGTGCTTGAGGAGAGATATAAAAATTGAACATTAATTTTATTCAGATGAGATGATTTGTATGCAAGCTGATCAGGCTACAAGTTTATCTCATTACAAGCTCAAGGCTGTAAGCATTTCATCATTTCTTGGGTGCCATTAACTTTAATAATATGACTGCCTGCATTGTGTGTTAAAATGTGTGGCTGTTCTGCGATTCTGTATGATGATGAAGTGTTTGTGAATATTTATTACTTCAGTCTTTAGTGCTCTCAACTTTATACTAAATAGCAAAGTTAATTGCCTGTACTGCTCTAATCGCATTGTTTAGAGAATACCATCCTTTTCCTCTTCAGTTGCAGAGATATTAGTAATATGCAGATTTTTGAAGTGCTATAATTTGCACCCCAAAATGAAGCACAGTAGGTCCACTTAGTCTCCGGCAGAGTCAATTAACTCCTTGCCCTTTTCTCTGGTAATGCAAGTTCTGCTGATTTGAAGCAGTTACTGGGATGCTGATTTGCATATACAATTTGTTTTAAGAAATTTTGATAAGAGCACAAATTTTTTAGTTCCAAAAAAGGTGTGTTTGCAAGAAGCCTTTAAAAAACATACTGTTTAATTAGCATTCACTCTATCATTCTCTTCCAAATTGGTAGTTCATATGAAATGCTTCAAAATGCATTTTATTGTCATTATTTACTGTTTTTT
>NW_011495084.1:7413806-7416628 GCF_000754665.1 Bison bison bison | reverse complement strand
CAGTAACTATTCTGTTTAGAAATAAAACTCTGAAATCCAGAGATATGAGATTTAGCCTTTAATTTTGTTTCTTAAGTCTTGTCATACAGACACCACTTTAGTTTTCTATTTGTGCTTCTACATAGTCCAAATAAAGAGTACCCCACCTATATGTTACAATCCATGCTTCTTTCTCCCTACATCACTAATTTCAGTGTAGTCACATGGAATGGTACTAGTAGTTTAAACCTTTAGGTATAAACAACTTCACTCAATATAATCTGCATCTTTTCCCCTTTTCTGTGACTCACTGTGGTTTAGCAATTTCTCTAACTTTGAAGGAGAGGCAAAGTTAAATTTCCTTATGCAAATACCTTTGATGACACACTCAAAAGAGATTTATACTCAATCCAGGTACATGCAATTTAGGCAGAAAGCATTATTCTAAACAATAGGAAAATTGTAGGTTTTTTTTTGTATATTGCTGCTATCTTGCCTCTTCTCTTCACCATCACCTCATCGAGCCTCAGACCCCTCAGTATTTAGACCCACCTTTCTCTGGATCCAAGATGACACACATGCACTTCAAGTTGAAAACAAATAAACAAAAATTACAGCAGCATACACACACAGTTCATAATTTCCATAAAGATAAAGAATCCACCCCCTACAGTTCAGACGGGCCTAGGCTAAGTCAGTTTGCTGAGAGCTGTGTAGTAGATGTGTAGTAGACTTTCATAGAGTAGATAGAGTTTAAGATAAGTAAAATATGCCCAACAAGAGGGATAAAGGCAAATTGATATAAAAGTGCATGCTACAATCTGGAAAAAATAATATTAGACTATACAAAGATAGTATCAAGTAAGGTAGATTGTTGTCAAAATTAAAGGTCCTGAATCTCAGTGATAATGACTTTTAAGTTATGCTGGTAACTATTGATAAGCCACACAACTTTTACCCAATGAATAAAATGTGAGTGCAAGCTCAGTCACACAGTGTGTCTGACTCTTTGCAACCCCCTGAACTGTAGCCCACCAGGCTCCTCTGTCCCAGGGATCAAACCCATGTCTCTGGCAGCTCCTGCATTGGCAGGTGGAAACTTTACCACTGAGCCACCTAGGAAGCTCCCAGTGAATAAAATAATACTGTGGAATTCATGGGAAAGAAAGTTTTTAAGGAACTGGAAATGTTTACAAATAATCCATGCTTTATATTAATGTAAAAGCTTAAAATTGTCTCTCACACAGTATTAATAGTTGACATCAAGGATTCAGTCTTTATTTTTTCTGATATAAACTACAACATGCATTGAAAACCAGAAATAAGAATTTAAAATATTATGTATGCTAGAATGAGAAGATTGTACAGCTTGCCATTTCTTTTTTTTTAATTTAAATGTGTTTATTTTAATTAGAAGCTAATTACTTTACAATATTGTATTGGTTTTGCCATACATCAACATGAATCCACCATGGGTGTTTACATGTTCCCCATCCTGAACCCCCCTCCCACCTCCCTCCTCATACCATCCCTCTGGGTCATCCCAGTGCACCAGCCCCAAGCTTCCTGTATCCTGCATCGAACCTAGACTGGCGATTCGTTTATTATATGATATTATACATGTTTCAATGCCATTCTCCCAAATCATCCCCCCCATCTCCCACAGAGTCCAAAAACTGTTCTATACATCTGTGTCTCTTTTGCTGTCTCGCATACAGAGTTATCATTACCATCTTTCTAAATTTCATATATATGCATTAATATACTGTATTGGTGTTCTTCTTTCTGGCTTACTTCACTCTGTATAATCAGCTCTAGTTTCATCCACCTCATTAGAACTGATTCAAATGTATTCTTTTTAATGGCTGAGTAATACTCCATTGTGTATATGTATCACAGCTTTCGTATCCATTCATCTGCTGATGGACATCTAGGTTGTTTCCATGATTTAAATAGAGTAAAAGAACATGGAGCAGAAGTCAGAAAATAATATTCTACTTAAAATACTTTAAAAATAACTTCAAAAAATAGATTATAGGTATAACTTCTAATTATAAGTACATAAGAGTGAGTGTGAAGTGAGGTGTAGAAATCAGGAAGACTCATGTGAAAACAACAACAAAAAAAACTGTATCTTCCCCAGAGAATAGAGTACACATTCTCTAGATAATTGAACAAATTAATATACATTAAAGTGAAAAATAAGATAGAACAGATGGATTCCTTGAAGCAAGTGTGGATATTCATTTTACCTGTGGTCTTCTATACAGAATAACCTGTAGTCACAAGTAAGTAGAGTACACATCAATATCAAGGCTTCCCTGATAGCTCAGTTGGTAAATCTGCCTGCAATGCAGGAGACCCTGGTTGGATTCCTGGGTCTGAGGGATCTGCTAGGGAAGGGATAGGCTACCTACTCCCAATATTCTTGGGCTTCCCTTGTGGCTCAGTGGCGAAGGAAATGGCAACCCACCCCAGTGTTCTTGCCTGTAGAATCCCATAGACGGAGGGGCCTGGTGGGCTACAGTCTATGGGGTTGCAAAGAGTCGGGGACAACTAAGCAACTAACACACACACACACACACACACACACACACTTGTGGCTCAGCTGGTAAAGAATCCACCTGCAATGTGGGAGGTTCAATCAATGAGTTGGGAAGATCCCCTGGAGAAGAGAAAGACTACCCACTCCAGTATTCTGGCCTGGAGAATTCTATGGACTGTATAGTCCATGGGGTCGCAAAGAGTTAGACAAAACTGAGCAAATTTTTCACTTTCACTTCCAGTAGAACAATTGGATTGTGAACTGGACATGGAACAACAGACTGGTTCCAAATAGGAAA
>NW_011495084.1:7373253-7413706 GCF_000754665.1 Bison bison bison | reverse complement strand
CCAAAATCACTGCAGATGGTGACTGCAGCCATGAAATTAAAAGACGCTTACTCCTTGGAAGGAAAGTTATGACCGACCTAGATAGCATATTCAAAAGCAGTATTCAAAGTACATATACTTTGCCAACAAAGGTCCATCTAGTCAAGGCTATGGTTTTTCCAGTGGTCATGTATGGATGTGAGAGTTGGACTGTGAAGAAGGCTGGACCGAAGAATTGATGCTTTTGAACTGTGGTGTTGGAGAAGACTCTTGAGAGTCCCTTGGACTGCAAGGAGATCCAACCAGTCCATTCTGGAGGAGATCAGCCCTGGGATTTCTTTGGAGGGAATGATGCTGAAGCTGAAACTCCAGTACTTTGGCCACCTCATGCGAAGAGTTGACTCATTGGAAAAGACTCTGATGCTGGGAGGGATTGGGGGCAGGAGGAGAAGGGGACGACAGAGGATGAGACGGCTGGATGGCATCACTGACTGGATGGACGTGAGTCTGAGTAAACTCTGGGAGTTTGTGATGGACAGGGAGGCCTGGAATGCTGCGATTCATGGGGTTTCAAAGAGTCGGACACGACTGAGCAACTGAACTGAACTGATGATTGGCTGGTAGGAGAACGCATAGGTAACTGTCTCAGGTGTTCAGATCATAGGAATAGGATAATTATTATTCAGATATTACCAACCTGTTGAAATTTGAATATATTCTTCAATTTCTGATCAGAAGGAATATCTATAACATATTTCTCATGTCTCAAAGAATTGGTGTGGACTTTTTTTATTAATAATTATAATGAAATTTTTTATTAGCTAAAAACATTTTTCATGTAAACACTTTTTCATGCCCCACCTAATAGTACAAGCCTATTCTTGAGGCTATGGCTGGCAGTGTGCTGTGACAGCTCTCCCCTGGGATCTAATATTGGATGGGATTTCTTTATTATAGTGAAAGGTACTTACTGAAATTTATTTTTCTCCTGTCTCTTGCTGTTTTTCTCTTTAACATATTCATTAATGAGATTCTATTTTTTAATATGTTGTTAATTTTTATTTCTTTGTGTACCAGAGTTTTTATGTGATCAAGTAAAAACAGGTAATGTAGATAAATTACTACCAAACTCTGAATCTTACTTCACTAATTTTCTGTAATTATTAGATCATTGTAAAATGTAAACATATTTAATTTCCTGACAATAACAATCCATTATGAAATGAAAACATCTATAGGAAGCACCTTCTGGACACATGATTATCTCGGGAACATGGATGTTTTCACAACATTAAAATATAATTAGGTGTAGCTTTGGCCAAATTTAGAAGGGCTGGAAAATCTACTCCTCGTAATTAATGTCTAAGTGTTGGTAATTATGTTGTTTAGTTTTGTGCACAACCCAATTTATTTATTTATTTTTTTGCGCCAGGGCCCATGCCAATTATACTTTGGCCACAACTGTCAAGGCTATCAACAAATTAAACACTGATTGCCAGGGTTGCTTGATAATGGTCTCCTACCAATTTATGTAAAGTAACTAGGTTCTTAAACTAGAAAAATCAAGTCTGCATTGAATGTTGGATCTCTCACATCACCTCTAATTAAACACTAATGGCTAGCCAGGCCAATTTCATTCAGAAGCTAGAAGTGAGTATCCACATATGTTATAGATATATATTCTTTATAATGTTTAAAATATTTAGAAACTATTTAAATGTTGTTGTAGGGCCTGACAGAGAATTTAGCAAGATTTTTGCATTTAAGTAGCTTTCTGTTTCTGCAGTTGCTTATGATTTACTTTAATGTAGTAAAATAGAACCTTTAAGATTTTTCTTTCCTTTATTTTGTTTTCCTGTTAAACAGCTACATGTCACAAGCTGAAACAATGCAAAATGAAAAGCATGCATTGAAACTTTTTACAGTTTTATTGATTTTTTTCTCATTAGAAACGTCTTAAAATGAAAATAATTTAAAATCCCTAAGGACTAATTTTACAATATAACCTAAGAACATTTTTAACTTTCTTGTTGCAGAGAGAACTTAGATAACTTACAACACAGGAATTAAAACATAAAATCTCTTGTAAAAACCTTCCTATAATGATAATTACTCTACTCTTGCCTATAGCATCCCATAAAGATATGTCACTGAAAATATGTTACACATTACAGTGGTGATATATAATAGCAAGATCCATGATAAAATGAATCTTCAGAGTGAAGGTATTTGGGGTTATAATTCATTGGAACAATAGCTTTTAGTGCTCTACAGTATATCACAAGAGTGGCAACTCAGTGATGAAATGCAATACATAATCTCTTTTGTCACATCCACCAATTTTTTTTCTGACCTGAAGAGTATTTTGTCTCTATTTTAATGTCATGATTCTTAGCATTGCAGCAAAAGTAGATACAAGAGTTGAACTTGAGGGTATATAACCAGCAGTGTAGTTTCAATTAGAGGAAGCTATCAGCAGTTTCACTGCATATAGGCTTCCTGGTAAAAGAAATATTTCACCTGCTGGAATAAAAGAATATTCATTAGCATGGCCTACAATGACTGTGTAAACCTGTTTAAACAGTAATGACTGTGTAAACCTGAAATGAAAAATTTGAATTCTAAGCATAACATGGACCAGATCATCAGTAATATGTAAGAAAGTCTAAGGTACATGCAAGATTGTCCCTATTTACACTCCCCTGATGGTCTCACCTGGATGCCTTAAGGTACCTTAGTGACTCCCTCTTCAACTAACCCCAGAGTTGGACTTTATTATATTCTTTATTCTTGTCACTGGAATTTACTGAACACATATTATGTGCTAGGCACTATCCTAGGGGCTGAGATCACAAAAAAGAAGTCAACATGGTTTGCATTCTGGAAAAGTCTACCATGGGAACAAGCCACCATAAATCACTTACTATCACAAGGGATCCTTGATCTATGATATTTTTTCCTTGATTTCTCCTCCCTCCTCTCCCCCAGTTCCTGCTGCTTTTATGTGCTAGGATCAGCAATACCTACAATATGCCATAATAGGATGTTTAGTGATTAAAATTTCTGTTAAGAATACTTTCTGTTTCTTCCTTTTCTTCTTCTTCCATTTTTTCTATATTCTTGTACCCAGGTTTTCAGATTTTCTTTTTATTGGGTTATCTTGATTTATTCTTTGGTTCTCCTCTCTACCAAATTGATGCTGATATAATAAAACAAGACAAAAATCTCAATATCAAAGGAATTCAGCTTGGAGGAAAGAGAAAGCAAAATTGGAATATGTGGAGGCATTTTCTAGCAGACTGTGGTTGGGATTACAGAAGTTAGATTTTGATGTGAAATATCTCATTTGATCACAGGTAAGTTTGACAGGTCAATGGTATTGAACCTAGTTTGAGGTCTTTCCTCCTTATATTTATCAATCCATGAAAAGAAGTATGTGTACATAGGCCTCTTGTTAAAGGAGTACAAGGAATCAAAGCTCTTTGGAAATCAAATGAGAAACTCCATCTGCAATCTCTGTCTGTCTGCTATATTAGCTTGATTGTCCTCTATGCATATGGCCTTGTTTCATACCTTCAGCATCCCCATGATTATCTTAAAGTACTCATGCTCACATCACTTGACTTCTAGGTGTAGACAGGGGATCTAATTATGAAACCCTGAACTTTAGTCTTAATTTTTCAGAGAAAATTAACCTGGCTCAGAAGTTTGTCCCTAGAAGGACTGATGATAACCAGGGGTGCAGATCATAAAGTTTGTGAGGTTTTCTTGGAATTCCTGCTTCTGCATGTGAGTATTGTTTGGATCCTAGCACAAAACCACCACCCTGAGAAAAACGGATGTTGACTTTCATAATAAAGGCAAATTCTGATAAACTTTATATTATGGGATAGTACAAAAATTCTTCAGTTTAACTCTCCTTGGTCTAAGAGTTTAGAAATAATTTCCAGATTGCAGAGGCTACTTTAACCAAGAAAAAACTTAGCAGGTATATCTTGCATTTGTATTGTGCTATCTGCATGACTCAAATTATATGCTTTTAGTTATGATATGGAGAAGGCAATGGCACCCCACCCCAGTACTCTTGCCTGGAAAATCCCATGGATGGAGGAGCCTGGTGGGCTGCAGTCCATGGGGTCGTTAAGAGTTGGACACGACTGAGCGACTTCACTTTCACTTTTCACTTGCATGCATTGGAGAAGGAAATGGCAACCCACTCCAGTGTTCTTGCCTGGAGAATCCCAGGGACAGGGGAGCCTGGTGGGCTGCTGTCTATGGGGTCGCGCAGAGTCGGACACGACTGAAGCGACTTAGCAGCAGCAGCAGTTATGATATACTCACTGCCTCTGAAATGTAAAAGCTTTTTTTCTTTTTCTTTATGACTAAAATGCTAAGCTTGGACATTAGGAATAGTTGATAATTGGTTAAAAGTATTTTATATTTCAGCTTTGAAAAGTACAGGTCATCACAAAAAAGATTATAAAACCTTTTGTGAACTTCTAATGGAAAATGTTCAGTTTAAAGCCAGCCCTTAAAATATTAAGAGAAATTGTCAGTTATAGCTTATAATGGCCATAGTCCTTATTGTTTTACACTCAGATGCATGAAAGGGTTTATGAGGTAAAAGGCTCATAATCAGAGCCTTAAAATAAAGAAGTCTACCATTTAAATTTTCTAAAGTTTAAATTTGTATTTTATCCTCATATAAGTTATTTTGAAAAAGGATCTGAGCAGCTATTTATATGTCAAACTAAATTGGATTTATTTTTACATTATTGATAATTTTTTTTGAGAAAGCTTAAATCTGTTAATTAATTTTGCGTCTGTTCCACTGCACCCTGCATGCCTATAAGGCCTATGCTTACCAAGATTTAAGACTGAAGAAAGATCCCAGAGTGAGCAACAAAGACATTAGTGTTTAATGGATGAAGGGGGCTTCCCTGTCTGAAGGAAGATCCTGGAGCAACACCCCACTGTGTGAGGCTAACAAGGTGGCAGTTTTTGCTTGGGGAGGGCAGGGAGGTTACCAGTTATAGGGAGGACTAATGTCAGGTTGGCTCATTGGTTACCAGGGAAACCAGCAGAGGGACACACCCCTCACTGTCCCATTAGATATCATAGTGGCTAAAGTTGGACCACTCCATTCTAAAGGAGATCAGTCCTGGGTGTTCTTTGGAAGGAATGATGCTAAAGCTGAAACTCCAGTACTTTGGCCACCTCATGCGAAGAGTTGACTCATTGGAAAAGACTCTGATGCTGAGAAGGATTGGGGGCAGGAGGAAAAGGAGACAACAGAGGATGAGATGGCTGGATAGCATCACCGACTCGATGGCCGTAAGTTTGAGTGAACTCCGGGAGTTGGTGATGGACAGGGAGGCCTGGCGTGCTGTGATTCATGGGGTCGCAAAGAGTCGGACATGACTGAGCGACTGGACTGAACTGAACTGAACTGAAAGTTAGACCAGGCATTAGCTGGTTCCTGGGCAAGTATGTAGCAAGATCAGTCAGCTGAGAAGAGCGTAGGTGATGCAGGCACTGGTCAAACAGGAGGTACAGAGAACAGCCATCTTGGGTGGCCTGACTATACAGTGTCTTTTCAAGTTTCATCCTTTTAAGAATTTGGTGTGCCCCTTAACTTTCGCTGCCTGCAATTAACCACCAAATCTCAAAAAGCTTATCAAAAGAACCACTTATATCTGTCTCTGGTTTAGCCTGTGGTATTTCTTGATCTGCACTTCCCTCAGTTCTGCCTCATGTGACTCCCATATTTTTAAGGGACTAACAAGCTGGCTAAAGTATATCCTTCTCATGGTGATGGTAGAAGGCGAGAGGGCATACCTAAAAGAGCAAGCGCATTCCATGTTTCAGCTTTCATCATACCTTCCACATTCCATTGATCAAAGTGGTTCATGGCTAAGATAAATATTAATGGCACAAAAGAATATCCTCCTCATTTAGAAGTTGGGGGAATTGGGAATATAGAGAGGACATGAGTATTTGCTAAATAATAACTTACCACTTCTGGATGAAAAATTAATATAAAGTATAATATGTGTGTTTGTACGAATATAGAGATTAGCCATTCCCATTCAACATATATAATGAGCACTGACTATCGAAAGTATTTGCCAGTGGCTCCAAATAATTTCGTGAACAACATAGAACCAGAGACTGCAACTGACCTCATTTGACACTGAATGTTACTAGCAGGCACATTAAAGAACACATGTAACATTTCTTAATTATTTTTGTGATAAATGCTGTATTTAGAAAAAAAGCAATGGTAGTTAATGAGAAGTCCTAATAAACTCTAAGGAATCAAAAAAAAAAAAAAAAAACTTCCTTGAGGAAGTGACATTTAACATAACACAAAAGGAGTGAATTAATCAGGGGGAAAAAAAAAGTTAAAAAAAAAAAAAGAGTTCCAGGAAAAAGTATCATGTATGAAGGTCTTAGGGCAGGAAAAATTCCTTAAGGCCAGTGTGGAAATAGAAGGCATGGAGAGTGTTATAAAATATTAAATGATGGAGAGGTCAGAGCAAAAAGAATCTTTTGACAATGTTAAACTCTTAGAATTTATTCTAGGATCAATGAGAAACCATTAAAGGATTTTAGGCAGAGTTTGGGTGACTTAATCAGATTTGCATTTGTAAAAGGTCATAGTAGCTGCTGGATGAGGAATGGATTAGATCACACTATAAAATCTTGCAAAAAATGAGAGCAGCTGAATTTCTCACACATGACTGCTAGGATTATAAATATAAAATGCTTTGGAAAATTATTTGGCATTATTTAGTAAAGCTGAAGACATATCTCCAAAGACATACTGCTTCTACTGAAGTGTTTGAAGAAACCTCTATAATATGTATGTCAGAAGACATGTATAGAAACATTCATTAAAGTGGCATTTATAAATATTAATTCATTCTTTAATTTTTAAAAAGAAACAACTTCCAAAATTCTGACAACTTTAAAATGTATAAAGAAGTTGTATTATATTTATATACAGTGGAACATTATATAACAGTTTTGTATAACATATATGCATATCAGGAATACAATGTTTTTTGGAAAAGGTGAGTCATAGAATAATACTTACAGTATTTTTTGTATAGTTAAGCACAGGGAAAATAAACAATATATTTTAGAGCTACAGACAGATGTTTTAAGGACATGGGAATAAATATTAAAGCTGAAAGTTGGGATAATGGTAATTGCTAGGTGAAGACAAAATTGATAGGATCAGGGAGAAGCACACAGAGGTTTTCTTAAACCAGCTGATAGAGAAATGAGTAATTTAGTATTTTAGCTTTATGCATTTTACAGCCTTTTATAATATCTTACAATTACCAAATATTTAATAGAACATATAAAATAGACTCTAGAAGGTTCATAGTATATAGAGACCATTTTGAAGATTATTGGAATAATCCAGGAAAAATATAGTGAACTGCTCTTAGGGTAAGGCAAGTGAGATGTAGGACAAGGATGTTGTGAGAGATGGAAAAAGAATTTTCCTTTGTGACCTTTGCTTATACTTGAAAATTTCAATTCTTTCTTCCATTTTTTCTTGCACATAAATTATCTACTGTCTCTTCATACCTCTTGATACAAAACAGATTGTTCAGTGGCTGTTAAACTGTATAAAGTAAAACTATTCCTGAAACTAACCCAGTAAAGCTCAAACTCCAGTACTTTGGCCACCTCATGTGAAGAGTTGACTCATTGGAAAAGACTCTGATGCTGGGAGGGATTGGGGGCAGGAGAAGGGGACGACAGAGGATGAGATGGCTGGATGGCATCACTGACTTGATGGACGTGAGTCTGAGTAAACTCCGGGAGTTGGTGGTGGACAGGGAGGCCTGGCGTGCTGCAATTTAGGGGGTCACAAAGAGTCGGACACGACTGAGCGACTGAACTGAACTGAACTGAACCCAGTAAAACTTTCCACACTGCTCCCTCAAGTTTTAACTTTGAAGCCTTCTCATGCCTATCATTTTTGTTAATAGAATTCTTATGGTAACAATTATCTGGCTGATTTTCTTCCACAATGTGATTACATGATATATGGAATGGGTGCTGAGATAGATTATATGCAGATGATATCACTTTAATGGCAGAAAGTGAAGAGGAACTAAAGAGCCTTTTGATGAAGGTAAAAGAGGAGAGTGAAAAAGCTGGCTTAAAACTCAGCATTCAAAAAATGAATATCATGGCATCTGGTCCTATCACTTTATGGCAAATAGACAGGGAAAAAGTAGAAACAGTGTCAGATTTCATTTTCTTGGGCTCCCAAATCAATGCAGGCAGTGACTGCAGCCACAAAATTAAAAGATGCTTGCTCCTTGGAAGAATAACTATGAAAGAGAATAACTATGAAAGAATAACTATGAAAGCAAAGATATCACATTGCCGAGAAAGTTCCACATAGTCAAAGTTATGGTTTTTCCAGCAGTCACGTAGTCATGAGAGAGTTGGACCATAAAGAAGGCTGAACACCGAAGAATTGATGCTTTCAAACTGTGGTGTTGGAGAAGACTGTTGAGAGCCCCTTGGACTGCAAAGAAATCAAAGCAGTCAATCCCAAAGGAAATCAATCCTGAATATTCATTGGAAGGAGTGATGCTGAAGCTGAAACTCTAATACTTTGGCCACCTGATGTGAAGAGTTGACTCTGCAAAAAACCCTAATGCTGGGTAAGATTGAGGGCAAGAGGAGAAGGGGGAGACAGAGGATGAGATGGTTGGATGTCATCACTGACTCGATGAGCATGAGTTTAAGCAAACTCTGAGAGATGGTGAAGGACAGGGAAGCCTGGAGTGCTGCAGTCCATGGGGTCCCAAAGAGTTGGCAAGACTTAGCGACTGAACAGCAAACTTTTCATTCTGAGGTATATTGAGTTTGAGTTACCTGTGAGACAGCCAAGTGGGAATATTGAGTAGACTGTTAGATATATTGCCTAAAGCTTAGAGGAAAGTCTAAGTTGAAAGTGAAAAAATTGCTACTAGCATTAGCCATCAGAATAGATGAAATTGCCTAGGGAGTAGACAGTGAGAAAAGCATCTAAGGTTAAGTGCTGATGAACTCAACACTTATATGTCAGAGGGAGAAGGAAAAGCTGGCAACTGAAAGCAATGAAGAAGAGCTAGAGGGTATGAGGTAAAACAGAAGAGGATGTTGTCTTAGGTTATGTCTTCAGGAGCTATCCTTAAGATGTTCTAGTGATTTATCAGAAAAGTGCTCCTGAAGACACTGGTAAGGAAGTAGGAGCAAGTGTGCAATTTCAGGCAGTCTCACAGTCTCACTTTAGCCTGAATCCTTAGGAAAGACCTAAAAGTGAATTGCTTCTCAGAATTTTTCCCTACTCAATGCAAATAATTTGGACTTTCACACTTCCATAGGGTATTTGCCAAACTCTGTTCCATGAGGTTTTCGACTCCTGGGTGCTGTTTTGCAAAACAAAAAAGTCTCAGTTACCTGCAAGTGGCCTCAAAATATAATTACATGTGAAGGAAGTTAGAAGCAAAGATAATAGAAAGGGAAGGATGGTATGTGTGTGTGTGTGATAGTTGCTCAGTCATGTCTGACTCTTTGCAACCCTATGGACTGTAGCCCACCAGCTCCTCTGTCCATGGAATTATACAGGCAAGAATACTGGAGTGGGTTGCCATTTCCTTCTCCAGGGGATCTTCCCAAGCCAGAGATCAAACCTGCATTTCTTACGTCTCCTGCACTTGCAAGGGTGTTCTTTACCACTAGCGCCAACTGGGAAGCCCACTAAAATCATAGCAGGTATTAATTGACCAACTCTTTCAGGTTAGATAATATATGTGTGATTTAACTCCTTGTCTTGTCTCTTTATTGTAATTATCAAATGATAATTTGTTGTTGTTGTTCAGTTGCTCAGTTCTGTCTGACTCTTTGTGACCCCATGAAATGCAGCATGCCAGGCTTACCTGTCCTTCACCATCTCCCAGAGCTTGCTCAAACTCATGTCCATTGAGTCGGTGATGACATCCAAAGAGCTCATCCTCTGTCATCGCCTTTTCCTCTTGCCTTCAATCTTTCCCAGCATCAGGGTGTTTTCTAGTGAGTCAGCTCTTTGCAACAGATGGCCAAAGTATTGGATCTTCAGTTTCAGCATCACTCCTTCCAGTGAATATTCAGGGTTGATTTTCCTTTAGGATTGACAGGTTTGATCTCCTTGTAGTCCAAGGGACTCTCAAGAGTCTTCTCCAATACCACAGTTCAAAAGCATTAATTCTTCACCTCTCGGCCTTCTTTATGGTCCAACTCTCTTATCCATACATGACTACTGGAAAAACCATAGGCTTGACTATATGGACATTTGTTGGCAACGTCATGCCTCTGCTTTTTAATATGCTGTCTAAGTTGGCCATAGCTTTTCTTCCAAGGTGCAAGTGTCTTTTAATTTCATGGCTGCAGTCACTGCCTGCAGTGATTTTGGAGTCCAGGAAAATAAAGTCTGCCATGATTTTCATTGTTTTGCCATCTATTTGCCATGATAGGATGGGGCTGGTTTCCATGATCTTCATTTTTGAATGTTGAGTTTTAAGCCAGCATTTTCACTCTCCTCTTTTACTTTCATCAAGAGGCTTTTTAGTTCCTCTTCGCTTTCTGTCATAAAGGTGGTGTCATCTGCATATCTGAGATTATTGATATTTCTCGCAGCAGTCTTGATTACAGTTTGTATTTCATCCAGTCCAGCATTTCTCATGGTGTACTCTGCATGTAAGTTAAATAATCAGGGTGACAATAATACACCCTTGATGAACTCCTTTCCCAATTTTGAACCAGTCTGTTTTTCCTTGTCTAGTTCTAACTGTTGCTTCTTGAACTGCATACAGCTTTCTCAGGAGACAGGTAAAGTGTTTCCATTTATTTAAGAATTTTCCACAGTTTGTTATGATTGACACAGTCAAAAGCTTTAGTGTAGTCAATGAAGCAGAAGTAGATGTTTTTCTGGAATTCTCTTGGTTTTTCTATGATCCAACGGATGTTGGAAATTTGATCTCTGGATCCTCTGCTTTTTCTAAATCCAGCCTGAACATTTGGAAGTTCTCTGTTCACATACTGTTGAAGCCTAACTTGGAGAATTTTGAGTATTACTCTGCTAGCATATGAGATGAGTGCAATTGTGCAGTAGTTTGAACATTCTTTGACATTGCCTTTCTTTGGGGTTGGAATGAAAACTGACCTTTTCCAGTCCTGTGGCCACTGCTGAGTTCTCCAAATTTGCTGGCATATTGAGTACATCACTCTCACAGCATCATCTTTTAGGATTTGAAAGAGTTCAGCTGGAATTCCATCATCTCCCCCAGCTTGCGATGCTTCCCAAGGCCCACTTGACTTTGCACTCCAAGATATCTGGCTCTAGTGAGTGATCACACCATCATGGTTATCTGGGTAATTAAGATGTTTGCTGTATATTTCTTCTGTGTCTTCTTGCCACCTCTTCTTAATATCTTCTGCTTCTGTTAGGTCCATACTGTTTTTGTCCTTTATTGTGCCCATCTTTGCATAAAATGGTCCCTTGGTATCTCTAATTTTCTTGAAGAGATCTAGAGTTTCATTCTAAATGATAATTATAGATGCCTTTCCTAATCACTCTATCTAAAATTTAATATCTGTCCTCCATATTACTTCCAGCCCATTTTTCCCTATCTCCCTACCTTCTTTTTATTTCGTAGTAATACAAGTGGCTGACATTAATTGTATCATATACTCATGGGGATATTTATTTTGTATCTTCTGTAGTAGAATTAAAGTTCCATGATGACAGAAACCCCTCTCACTACCACCACCACCAAATACACCCTTTTCTTTAGAGCTCTGTTGCTCATCTGCTCAGTCACTAAGTGCTGTCCAAATCTTTGCCACCCCATGAGTGATAGCCAACAAGTCTTCTCTGTCCGTGGGATTTTCCAGGTATGAATACTGGAGTGGGTTGTCATTTCCTTCTCCAGGGGATCTTCTTGACCCAGAGACAGAACCTGCATCTCCTGCATCTGCAGGCATACTCTTTACCGCTGAGCCACCTGGGAATCCTTTTAGAGCACTACTTGGAATGTAAAGAAGAGTGTTCATTATTTATTTTTTATGTATTTATTTTTTAGGCTGTGCTGGGTCTGTGTTGCTGTATGGGCTGTTCTCGAGTTGCCAGGAGCGGGGGCCACTCTCTAGCTGTGGTGCCAGGCTTCTCATTGCAGTGTCTTCTCCTATTGTGGAGCACAGGCTCTCTGATACATGGGTTTCAGTAGTCGTGGCACCTGAGCTCAGTTACTCTGTGGCATGTAGGATCTTCCAGACCTAGGGATTGAACCCATGTCTCCTGCATTGGCAGGCTGATTCTTCACCACTGATCACCAGGGAAGCCCTCATTCATTCTTAAATGATTGGATGAAATGACTGATACATTCAGCCAATTTAAGGGGATTATTTTATTGACTTTGTTTTCTTTTCTTTTTTTAAAATTTATTATTATCTTATTTTGAAACACTCTGCAGCTTGCGGGATCTTTGCTCCCTCACCAGGGGTAAAACCGATGCCCTTGGCAATGAAAGTGGGAAGTCCTTCTGACACCGGGCTGCTAGGGAATTCCCTATTTTCATGTTAAGCAATACTCTTTGCAAAATCTCTTTGTATATTAAAAATCTATAAAAATTAAGCCACAATTTATTCCCCAGTCATAATACAAATCCTTGAATTATTCTAAAGAATCTAGACCTATAATTTTGGTCCCAATGAATAAAATTACTTTCTTCTGTAATCTTTCTTTAGTTAGACCATATACCTAAGCCAGATAGTCACAGTAATGATTCCTCAAGCATTTACTTGGTAATTAATTTGTGTCCAGATTCCAAAGTCAGTTTAGCAATTACATGCTTGAGATTAATGTATTGTTAGATCGCCTCAGTCTGAAGCTCATGCATTCTTTCCTGGTAAATTAGATTTCTATATGATATTAAGGTGCTGCTAGATCAAAGACAGTATAGATATTATTCTATAAAGGCCAAATTCTGATCAGTCTCACTTTGAGGCACATAGTTTAGAGATAATATATAAAAACTCTGTGTGCTTTTGTAATTATTACACACATACTCAAATAGATCTGAAGGAGATTGAGTCCAGGTGTAGTTCATAACTTTTATTTTTTAATCTTTCCATCATTAATTTCCTTTTTTTAAAAAAAATAAAATAACACTATCTCAATACCCCTCCTTGTGCAATTACACTTGTCAACCTTTTCATGCAGCCTTACAAATAAGGTCATGAACACATTCTCCTTTGATGATCACATGGCTATCTCTCTCCAGAACTTGGATTTTGAACTGAAAAACATTTAAACAAAAATATCAGGAACTGATTCTTAGTAATGGAGCTATCCTGATGAGAACCATTAGTTCCTCCTATCATGATACCAGAAACATTTTTGGATCTTGCCCTTCTTGATCTTCAGAATTTCCTGAGATTCTGGAAACTATTCTAAGTCCTTGTAATAAACTCATGTTATGTTTTATTAACCCAAAGCTTGTTTCCTTTACTTATAGTCAGACAATCACAAATGCAGAGGCCCTATTTATGATTCTTTTAAGTGCCCACAACTTGAGGAACATATATGTGATCTGGTAAAAGAAAGGAAATAAAAGTGTAGTTTCACGGCATTACCTAAGTCCTATTTATTATTTTCTAGGATTTGTATTGTTAATGGGCCTTAAAAACATTCAGTTATCCAAAGATATCCAGCAGATTTGTCCTTGGTGATCTGAGAAGCCATGAATGATAACTCACATGTAATAAAAGTTTCTTTTTCTGAATTTAGCTGAAATGCCTCATTCTAGGCAAGTCTGTTATTAAATCTTCACATATGACAAACGACTTTCTCTTAGCCTCTCTTTTCCTCTTCACTGTCCATCATCTTAGCCTTGGAGATCAGTGCTCTACTTCTATGAATGCATTAGTCATTCATGAATAATGACATAAAAGCTTTGTGATCCTCTGAAAAGGGAATCCTTTATTATACTTTTCTAACAACCATTAATATCTGTAACACTCAGCGGTTTTCCAATTTTCTTTTATAAAAGAGCAAGTTGTAACTACATGACAAAATGGCATGGGGTCCAAAATTATTACCAGTTTCAATAGTGAAAGTAAGAGAGCAAAAAACAGAAAAATGAGCTATACTGTCATCAGATATAAGAAACCCTTGATTAAAAAAATATAAAACAATGTTTTGAAAGTGAGGTTATTCAATTTATAAAAATGAATTACAACAAAAAGAACACTATATTTAAAAAGGACTTAATATTTTCCATCCAAATCTTGTAGGGATTCTACAAGATATTAAAAACTTTAAGTTTATCATAGCTAAAATTTTGAAGTGTACATATTAATAAAGTTATATGTTTTCATAATAGTGTTGACAATGGAATAAAATTACTAGTTAATAAAATATATTTTTTGTAATTTGTTGATAATTTCAGCAAGAATATTAAGAAACAAAATAATATTTGAATCTAAGTGAGAAGCTATCATAATCGAAAACAAAAATAGTAAAAGTTGTGGGAGTATTATAGTCATATATACCATAATTAGGACTACTTTATCTGTTTACGCAGAGAAGGCAATGGCACCCCACTCCAGTACTTTGCCTGGAAAATCCCATGGATGGAGGAGCCTGGTAGGCTGCAGTCCATGGGGTCGCTAAGAGTCGGACACGACTGAGCGACTTCCCTTTCACTTTTCACTTTCATGCATTGGAGAAGGAAATGGCAACCCACTCCAGTGTTCTTGCCTGGAGAATCCCAGGGACGGGGGCGCCTGGTGGCTGCCGTCTGTGGGGTCACACAGAGTCGGACACGACTGAAGTGACTTAGCAGCAGCAGTGGCAGTATCTGCTTATGTGTTTCTCTCATTTCTTGAATTTAAAAAAAATAGAAAATTCAAACACAGTACCTATCTTGTTTCATGTTTCTTTTAGATATTTAAAGTTAAATTGGGAATACAATCTTTTAGTTTGGAGTAAAATCTAGATTTAAGAGCTAAATTGCATACCTTAAGTTCTCCATCATATGTGTTACTTTATTTTCGGATTTTCCTAATTGAATATGCATCTTTCAAGATAGCAGGGCAATACCAAAATAAAATTTCATATTTTTCTCTACTCAGGTACACTTCATCTCCTTTACTTACCTGAGTGTTTACTAAAGAAGATTTATTACCCCAAACTTTGTTTTTTATTGTTAATTCCAGTTTTTGTTTTTTTTTAGATATTTACACAAAAGAATTTTAATCCATTTAAAAGGGGAGAAGGCAACATAGGTAGTTACAGAATGACCTGCATTATAGTAAGTGTAATACGTCAGTGTGCTAAGCACTAACTTATTTCTATTTATGACTACACTAGACTAGCCCTGGGTATGTTTAGAGAATGTAAAAGCATATGAGGAAATGGATTTGTCCATCTAAACTATTGCACTATTCCAATGAAGGAAAGATCTTCAAATGCTCCATCACACAAACTCATTTATTTCTAAATGACTCCAAAATTTAGAAGGCAGAACAAATAGGAATGTCCTCATTTACAAATAATTCATCATTTTTATCTCCAGCCCTCAACAACCATTGGTTTAATGTCTATGTGATTGCATGTTGGGGAATTTTTATAAATATAAATTCTGTGATATGATTTTGAGGAACATAACTTTCATGCTTTTATCAGTTCAGTTCACTTGCTTAGTTGTGTCTGACTCTTTGGGACTCCATAGACTGCAGCACACCAGGCTCCCCTGTCCATCATCAACTCTCGGAGTTTACTCAAACTCAAATCTATGGAGTCGGGGATGCCATCTAAGCATCTCATCATCTGTCATCCCCTTCTCTTCTACCTTTAATCTTTCAAAGCATCAGGCTCTTTTTCAGTGAGTCAGTTCTCATCAGGTGGACAAAATATTGGAGATTCAGCTTCAGCATCAGTCCTTCCAATGAATAGTCAGAACTGGTTTCCTTTATGATAGACTGGTTGGAACTCCTTGCAGTCCAAGGGACTCTCAAGAGTCTTCATATCACAGTTCAAAAGCATCAGTTCTTTGGCGCTCAGCCTTGTTTATAGTCCAACTCTCACATCCATACATGACTACTGGAAAAACCATATCTTTGACTGGATGGATCTTTGTTGGTAAAGTAATGTCTCTGCTTTTTAATAGTCTGTCTAGGTTGGGCATAGCTTTTCTTCCAAGGAGCAATCATCTTTTAATTTCATGGCTGCAGTCACCATCTGCAGAGACTTTGGTGCCCAAAAATGTTGTCTGTCACTGTTTCAACTGTTTCTCCATCTATTTGCCATGAAGTGATGAGACCAGATGCCATGATCTCAGTTTTTTGAATGTTGAATTTTAAGCCAGGTTTTCCACTCTCCTCTTTCACTTTCATCAAGAAGCTCTTCAATTCCTCTTTGCTTTCAGCCGTAAAGACGATGTCATCTGTATCAGTTCAGTTCAGTCACTCAGTCCTGTCCAACTCTATGCAACCAAGTGGACTGCAGCACTCCAGGCCTCCCTGTCCATCACCAATTCCCGGAATTTACCAAAACTCATGTCCATTGAGTTAGTGATGCCATCCAACCATCTCATCATCTGTGGTCCCCTTCTCTTCCTGCCTTCAATCTTTCCCAGCATCAGGGTCTTTTCTAATGAGTCAGTTCTTCATATCAGGTGACCAAAGTGTTGGAGATTCAGCTTCAACATCAGTCCTTCCAATGAATACCCAGGACTGATCTCCTTGAGGATGGACTGGTTGGATCTCCTTGCAGTCCAAGGGACTCTCAAGAGTCTTCTCCAACACCACAGTTCAAAAGAATCAATTCTTGAGTGTTCATATTTCTTTATAGTCCAACTCTTATATCCACACATGACTACTGCAAAAACCATAGCTTTGACTTGACAAAACTTTGTTGGTAAAGTAATCTCTTTGCTTTTTAATATGCTGTCTAGGTTGGTCATAACTTTCCTGCCAAGGAACATTAAACATTAAACATCTTTTAATTTCATGGCTACAGTCATCATCTGCAGTGATTTTGGAGTTCCCCAAAATAAAGTCTATCATTGCTTCCATTGTTTCCCCATCTATTTGCCTTGAAGTGATGGGGCCAGATGCCATGATCTTAGTTTTCTGAATGTTGAGTTTTAAGCCAACTTTTTCACTCTCCTATTTCACTTTCATCAATATGCTCTTTAGTTTTTCTTCACTTTCTCTCAAAGGGTGGTATCATCTGCATATCTTAGGTTATTGGTATTTCTCCCATCAATCTTGATTCCAGCTTGTGCTTCATTCAGTCCAGGGTTTCTCATGATGTTTTCTGCATATAAGTTAAATAAGCAGGGTGACAATATACAGCCTTGACATACTCCTTTTCCTATTTGGCAACATTCTGTTGTGCCATGTCCAGTTCTAACTGTTGCTTCTTGACCTACATACATATTTCCCAGGAGGAAGGTCATGTGGTCTGGTATTCCCACTTCTTTCAGATTTTCAACAGTATATTGTTGATCTACACAGTCAAAGGCTTTGGCATAGTCATAAAGCAAAAATAGATGTTTCTCTGGAACTCTCTTGCTTTTTTGATGATCCAGCAGATGTTGGCAATTTAATCTATGGTTCCTCTGCCTTTTCTAAATCCACCTTGAACATCTGGAAGTTCACTGTTCATTTATTGTTGAAGCCTGGCTTGGAGAATTTTTAGCATTACTTTACTAGCGTGGGAGATGAGTGCAATTGTGTGTTAGTTTGAGCATTCTTTGGCATTGCCTTTCTTAGGGATTGGAATGAAAACTGACCTTTTCCAGTCCTGTGGTCACTGCTGAGTTTTCCAAATTTGCTGGCATGTTGAGTGCAACACTTTCACAGCATCATCTTTCAGGATTTAAAATAGCTCAACTGGAATTCCATCACCTCCACTAGCTTTGTTTGTAGTGATGCTTCCTATGGCCCACTTGACTTCACATTCCAGGATTTCTGGCTCTAGGTCAGTGATCATATCATCATGATTATCTGGGTCGTGAAGATGTTTTTTTTACAGTTCTGTGTATTCTTGATACCTCTTCTTAATATCTTCTGCTTCTGTTAGGACCATACCATAGCTGTCCTTTATTGAGACCATCTTTACATGAAATATTCCCCTGGTATCTCTAATTTTCTTTTAGAGATCTCTACTCTTCCCCATGGAGAAGGCAATGGCACCCCCACTCCAGTACTCTTGCCTGGAAAACCCCATGGACAGAGGAGCATGGTAGGCTGCAGTCCATGGGGTCACTAAGTCAGACACGACTGAGCAACTTCACTTTCACTTTTCACTTTCATGCATTGGAGAAGGAAATGGCAACCCACTCCAGAGTTCTTGCCTGGGGAATCCCAGGGACGGGGGAGCCTGGAGGGCTGCAGTCCATGGGGTCGCACAGAGTTGGACACGACTGAGCGACTTAGCAGCAGCAGCAGCAGCACTCTTCCCCATTCTATTGTTTTCCTCTATTTCTTTGCACTGATCACTGAGGAAGGCTTTCTTATCTCTCCATGTTTTTCTTTGGAACTCTGCATCGATATGGGTATATCTTTCCTTTTCTCTTTTGCTTTTCACTTCTTTTATTTTCACAGCTACTTGTACGTCCTCCTCAAACAGCCATTTTTCTTTTTGTATTTTTTTTCCCTTGGGGATGGTCTTGATCCGTGTCTCTTTTACAATGTCATGAACCTTTGTCCATAGTTCATCAGGCACGCTTTCTATCAGATCTAGTCCCTTAAATCTATTGCTCACTTCCACTGTGTATAAGGGATTTGATTTACATCTTAACTGAATGGTCTAGTAGTTTTCCCTACATTCTTTAATTTAAGCCTGAATTTGGCAATAAGGAGTTCATGATCTGAGCCACAGTCAACTCCTGGTCTTGTTTTTGCTGACAGTATAGAGGTTCTCCATCTTTCAATCTGATTTCCATATTGACTACCTGGTGATGTCCATGTGGTAGAATCTTCTCTTCTTTGTTGGAAGAGGGTGTTTGCTATAGCCAGTTTGTTCTCCTGGCAAAACTATTTGCCTTTGTCCTGCTTCATTCTGTACTCCAAGGCCAAATTTGCCTGTTACTCCAGGTCTTTCTTGACTTCATACTTTTGTATTCCAGTCCCCTATAATGAAAAGGACATCTTTTGCGGGCAGTGTTAATCTAGAAGGTCTTGTAAGTCTTCATAGAACCACTCAACTTCAGCTTCTTCTTCATTACTGGTCAGGGCATAGACTTGGATTACTGTGATATTGAATGATTTGCCTTGGAAACGAACAGAAATTATTCTGTCATTTTTTGAGGTTGCATCCAAGTACTGCATTTTGGACTCGTTTGTTGACTATGATGGCTACTCCATTTCTTCTAAGGGATTCTTTCCCACTGTAGTAGATATAATGGTCAAAAAAAGGTTAGCTGTATATCTGAAGTTAAAGATATTTCTCCCAGCAATCATGATTCCAGCTTGTGTTTCATCCAGCCCAGCATTTCACATGATGTACTCTACATATAAGTTAAGTAAGCAGGATGACAATATACAGCCTTGACATACTCCTTTCCCAATTTAGGACCAGTCCATTATTCCATGTCCAGTTCTAACTGCTGCTTCTTGAGCTGTATACAGACTTCTCAGGAGGCAGGTAAGGTGATCTGGTATTCCCACCTCTTTAAGAATTTTATAACGTTTATCAATTCTCTTATTGAGTTGGCCAAAAGTTTTCTTGACCAACCCAATATATATGGACACTCTGTCTACCTCTCATCCAATCCAGTGACTTCTACCCTAAACAATGCTACATAAAGTCTTCTTCAGGAGTCTAACTTAAGGATTTCTGAAGAACACACAGGAGGTTTCTTGGTCATGAGGTGTACATATACTTTTTCACTGAAGATCTACAAATTTTCTATAAAAATAACTATGTCAATATACATATGTGCTGACAGTTTTTGAAGTTACTGACTTCAAACATAACCAAAATTTTGTAGTATTGGATTTTCTTAGTTATTAGCTATTTTATCAATATAATATTATTGTTTTAGTTCTCAGTTGTTTCATTATCGATGAAATGAATATCCCTTTGTATGCTTATTAGCCATTCAGATTTCTTCTTCGGTGAATTTCATAATAACTTTCTTCTTCCATTCTGCTGTTGCATTTTCTATCTCTACATGCTATTGCATTGCTGTCACATTGCAAAAGTACCCTGTATATTCTAGTACCAACTCATGTTTTGTCAAATAGCTTTTCTTAACTTATCACTATTAATATATCTACCACCACTATAATTGAACAAACATCAATTAGTATTCATGTCTTTCTATATCTCTTTTACACAAAATAGTGCAAGCTTGGCTAATAGCAAACAATTAACAAAGGGACTTCTTTCACACATTTAGAAAGATACTTTAAATCTCAAATAGTCAGGAGATAATTCTCCCAAGTAAAAAAGAGACTATGTCACTTTGTTCCATAACTAAGACTGTATGTAGACTCAGTAAAGAAACAGAATCTATCAAGATAATAAGTGAATGATGCAATAAGTAGAGATAAATGCATAATTTGAGTTAATATGACATAGCGCTTTGGAATTCTTTTGAAAGTGGAAATGATAGCAGTTAACACTGTCAACTTTTCATTTATGTTTTAGTTACAGTTTCTGCAAATAGTGTAATCATTTTATATATTTCCTGAACTGTGGAAAAACCAGTAAGAAGAGTGATTCTAGGGAAAAGTTCAGTAGAAAAGTCAGGAGGGAAAAGCCAAACATTATTGAACTTTAGAATCGATTTATATCGACAAAGCAAAGTTCATATTCTAGTTATCATGAAGCTTCTCGTTCCATTCCATTAAAAGCTACCCATTGTATTTGCCTCCAAATAAGGCAACTATTTCAGATGTTCCAGCCAATCAGAAAGTATTTATTTAGTAGTTACTAAATATACTGACGTTAGTTTCAGGATAAAAATATATGTTTTTTAAGCTTTAGCATTTCAGTAAAACTTCATGAACCTATACAGACTAGCAATTCCTGAAATAAATTGGTGTTGAAAGCTATCCATAGATAGAGAGAGATCAGCTTCTTATAACAAAACATATTATGAAATTATTCCTTTTATTCATTTGTGCCACATACAGTTTTACTGCCTTTAGTATTACCCTTGCTTTAAATTGTGCTAGATGGTTTGGTTCTTATAACTGAATTAAACAGGCTGCATGATAGTTGATGTTTGAAGAATACTATTAATTATAGCACTATATTAACATATCCAAAATTTTACATATATAGTATACAGCCAATATTCTTTATTTTTTCAAATTAAATTGAGTGTTTCCTTAATAGTTGTGTTATACAGACTGAAAAATAATCTGTTATACATATTACCTCTTTAGTGTAGGTTGTTCAATTGTGTCCAACTCTTTGTGACTGCATGGACTGTAGCCTGCTAGGGTCCTCTTTCCATGAGTTTCTCCAAGCAAGAATACTGGAATGGGTTAGTGGGTTGCTATTCCCTTCTTCAGATGATCTTCCCAACCCAGGAATTGAACCCAGGTCTCTTGCATTGCAGGCAGATTCTTTAAGATCTGAACTATGGGGAAGTCCTTATGACCTATTTGAAAGTGAAAGTCACTCAGTTGTATCCCACTTTTTGTAATCCCATGGACTACACAGTCTATGGAATTCTCCAGGCCAGAATACTGGAGTGGGTAGCCTTTCCCTTCTCCAGGGGATCTTCCCAACCCATGGATGAAACCCAGGTGTCCTTCATTGCAGGCATATTTTTTGCCAGCTGAGCCACCTGGGAAGCACCCATCTCCTCTTTACTTTAGTACTATTGTATTAAGTGTTAGTCGCTCAGTTGTGTCCGACTCTTTGTGACCCCATGGACGGTATCTCTGGAAGTCCATGGAATTCTCCTGGTAAGAATACTGGGTGAGGAACCATTTCCTTCTCCAGGAGATCTTCCCAACCCAAGGATCAAAACCAGGTCTCCTGAATTACAGGAGGATTCTTTACCTTCTGAGCCACCAGTGAAGCCCCACTATTGTCTTCTTTATCAGTAAATTATCAATAAAGAATTTGGAGTCTAGAAAAATAAACATCAAAATCTAACCAGTGATATTAAGCCAACAAAAATTCACTAATGCATATATATGGAATTTAGAAAGATGGTAACAATAACCCTGTGTACGAGACAGCAAAAGAGACACTGATGTATAGATCAGTCTTGTGGACTCTGTGGGAGAGGGAGAGGGTGGGGAGATTTTGGAGAATGGCATTGAAACATGTGTAATATCATGTATAAGATGAGTCACCAGTCCAGGTTCGATGCAGGATGCTCGATGTTTGGGATTGGTGCACTGGGACAGCCCAGAGGGAGGGTATGGGGAGGGAGGAGGGAGAAGGGTTCAGGATGGGGAGCACGGGTATACCTGTGGCAGATTCATTTCGATGTTGGGCAAAACTAATACAATATTGTAAAGTTTAAAAATAAAATAAAATAAAAAAAAAATCACTAAGGTACTTTTCAGCACATTTTTTTCTGGAGAATATTTAAAGTGATTTCTATTGAAAGAAGACATATATAACAAAAGAATAAATACTAAATTCAATACAGCTCTGAATAGTTGCAAAATGTCTACCATTGATGAATATATATTATGTCAGCTATTTTCAGATCCTTTGCTACAAGAAAATTAATGGATCTAGATAATATCAAAATGTGGGTATACAAAGTTATGAAAGAAATGGAAAACTCACTATAACAAGAACATCTTAAACCAGGGAGAGGAAGATAAGAATCAACTGTCAGGATAAGAAAAAAATAAATAAATTAGTATTTATTGATCTTCAAGCATAATATATACATTATCAACTTCTAGATCTAGCTATTCCATATACATTATCCTACTGTTTTTTACCAAACCAAAAGATAAATATTATTATTACATTTTAAATATGTACAGAAAAAATGGAGGCTCAGAAAAATTTTGTTAGTAAAACAAAGCTAAACACACAGTAACTGGCTAAATCTATGTGTTTCTGATACTGCATTTTCCTCTGTACCTGTATTTCACATAAAAGGATGATTAGTGAGATTAGGAAAGCTCGAGAGAAATAACTACAATCAAAACTAGTGAAAAGTAGAAATTATTTAGTGAAAACCACAATACTATCACTTGCAGCAAAAGAAGTAAATATTATAACAATAGTAGTACTAGTAATAGTAATAATAGTAATAATAGTAAAGATGTGATAGTTGTAGTGGTGGTAAGGAAATGACAGCCCACTCCAGTATTCTTGCCTGGAGAATCCCATGGACAGAGGAGGCTGGCAGGCTACAGTCCATGAGGTCGCAAGTGTCAGACACAACTTAGTGACCATCCATGGAATTCTCCAGGCAAGAATACTGGAGTGGGTAGCCTTTCCCTTCTCCAGGGGATCTTCCCAACCCAGGGACCATACCCAGGTCTCCCACATCACAGGCAGATTCTTTACCAGCTGAGCCACAAGGGAAATCCTAGCAACTAAACCATCACCATTAATAGTAAAAATAATCATAATGAGAAGTACTGATTATGTCAACATATATTCAAATTAAATAAAATGTAGTTTTAGTTCAGTGGTAAGGATAATTTAGGTGAGGAATATTTTGACCATTTTTACTGTAGTTTCATAAATTTAAAGTGAACACTATATCCAGATATTAATATAAACTTTAATATTAGATAATACATGTATTATTATAAACTGAATATCCATTTCAAAGAAAAAATAATGAAAAGCTTTATTTCTGCTAGAGTCTAGATTAAATCATATTCTTGTATTTGCTTTTTTTATATATGAATTTCTATCAGCTTTCTTAATAAAGAAGAAGGCAATTCTGAATTTCCTTATCTCAGGATACTGTGTTCAAGTAAGCAATTTATATTGAATGAGGAATGTATTGCCTTGTATTTCCCATGTTTATAATATATATATTTTTTTCTATAGTGGTATTTAATTTAGAATATAAAATTCTATATTCTTAAATTCAGGTATTATTTTGTATGCATTTTATCAGTCAAAATATGTTTTGTTTCTTTTTATCTCATTTTTTTTATTTAGGGTATACCAAGGATCTGTAACAATCATAGATCCAACTATGTACTAGCCCAACATTACAGAAGGTTTTGGAGTTTAATTCAATATTAAAATCAGCAAAGTGGTTGATTAAGTGAGAAAATTAGTTTATCACTTTAATATTCAGAAAGGATAGAAATTTTAGGCCATTGGTTTCCTTAGCAATAAAGAATCTTCACAAATTGGTAGATTTCTGATCCACTTGCTTTTGATGAGTTTAATATACAGTCGACTATATTCAAAGTTCTTTGCTTTCTCTTCATACAATCCAGCACGGGCAGGAAATCTGGCTCATATTTTAAATAAAATATTGTGTTGATTTGATTTTCCGTGGCTTATTGAGGTTTTTTTTTCTTCTTCTTCTTCTTAATCTTTGAGCTTCCCTTGTAGCTTAGTCAGTAAAGAATCTGCCTGCAGTGCAGGAGACCTGGGTTCGATCCCTGGGTTGGGAAGATCCACTGGAGAAGGAAATGGCAACCCCCTCCAGTATCCTTGCCTGGAAAATCTCATGGACAGAAGAGCCTGGTGGGCTGCAGTCCGTGGGGTCGCAAAGTGTCGGGCACAACTGAGCGACTAACACTTACTTACTTACTTAATCTTTGAATATAGCTTCATATGTTTTGTATGTTTGTCTGCCATTATTTCTAATTAGTCTGCAATGGTAGCCTTGAGCTTCTCTTTGACCTGAGTAATTCCAGTAGTGACTTTCTCTCTCTATATATAATATCTATATATCTATACCTATATTGATACCCATTACAATATACACACACATCAGAATTTGCTGTGTTGCTTTAAATTGCTCTAAATTTCTTGGTAGTGTTCTCTTCAATCATGTTTTCAAAAATGATTGAATGTTTTTGTAAAATGGCCTTCTGTTTTCTACAATAATTCAATTCATAGGAAAGAATTGCACCTCTTTCCATATGTAGCCCTTGTGTTATGTACCTGGTAATTTTAAACTCTTTGTTTATCCTTCTTTGTTGCATATCTTTATCTTGTTTTTCACATAATCTAATGAACTGCGCTGTTCTATAACACATTATATGGGGCTTCCCAGGTGGCGCTAGAGGTAAAGAACCCTCGTGACAATGCAGTAGACATAAGAGATGCGGTTTCAATCCCTGGTCAGGAAGAGCCCCTGGAGAAGGGAATGGCAACCCACTGGAGTATTGTTGCCTGGAGATTCCCATGAACAGAGGAGCCTGGTGAGCTATAGTCCATAGGGTCACAAAGAGTTCAATGTTATATAGGTCAAGAAAGGAAAAGTGGGAATGGTTACTTTCTGGTTAAACTTCATTAATTCAAGAATAAGAATGGATGAGACCCAAAGGCACCATGAATAGAGAGCTTTTATTTTGGCTATAAAATTCTTCCCTGAGTATGATGTGACAGCCTAGATTTACCAAATGCAACATGAAATTTTTTTTAATAGATATAGTTGTCTATATCTAATGAACATAGGGACAATTCTGCTTATTATTAACTCCATTTTCTGATGTTTGCTCCAGAGGTGCTGGAGAAATTCAGATTTGTCATTCAACCTTCTGCTACATACAGAAAAAACACTGTCATACCCAGCTTCATCCTTCCAAGTAAGGTGGTTAATGAGTTTTGATTAGAATTCAGCCTACATTCCCAGGAAGAATATTTGCCACACAGAGAGTTGTGGGTTGTGTAACTACATTCCTCATTCTGGTCACATCTATATTCTCTTTCATGGAAATTTCCTCAAGTGTGTAGCCTATATATATCATCTTTCCACAGTTCTTAGAAATAATACAATTTTTTTTTTCTAAAAACTTAAAGAGAATAAAAGTGGCCCCAAAGATGGCCCCTTTCAAAGATGTACCATAAAAATGGTCCCTCATTCCCAAAGGGAAATTTGTCTCAGCATTCTGTCTTCTCTGTGTCTGGTAAAGATAATACACTCAGGGGAATATATTAGATTTACTGTATGGCCCTGTATCTGTGCCAGGTAGAAACTGTGAGTTTTCCAAAATTTATCCTGCTGCTGTTGCTGCTAAGTCGCTTCAGTCGTGTTGGACTCTGTGCGATCCCATAGATGGCAGCCCACCAGGCTCCCCAGTCCCTGGGATTCTCCAGGCAAGAACACTGGAGTGGGTTGCCATTTCCTTTTCCAATGCATGAAAGTGAAAAGTGAAAGTGAAGTCGCTCAGTCGTGTCCAACTCTTAGCGACCCCATGGACTGCAGCCCACCAGGCTCCTTCAGTCCATGGGATTTTCCAGGCAAGAGTATTGGAGTGGGGTGCCATCGCGTTTTCTGAAAATTTATCCTAGTGCCTGGTAACTTCTTTCAGCTTTCTGAATAGCGTATCTGCTATAGAACCACAGAGGCTACTATTTTCAGTAAGTAACAAAATGATATGCAGTCCAAACTTTATGAGCCACATCTGTTCGGCTGCTGCTGCTGCTGCTAAGTCACTTCAGTCGTGTCCGACTCTGTGAGACCCCATAGACTGCAGCCCATCAGGCTCCACCGCCCCTGGGATCGTTAACATTTCCCCTACAAATTAGGATTGTTTTGTGAGCTTTGTCAGGATAGGACTGATTCCTGAGCCATGCTGTTGCTTCCTGAGATAGAAAATTATTTATAAAAATCCTTCATGCTCCACATTTCGTTCATTATTTTTAATTTCATCAATAGTTCCTCAAATTTTTTTAGAATGTTAAATATCTCCTTCATTAACTCACACTGTTTTTATGGCTTTTCCACTTTCCAAATTTGGGTAGTAACCCAAAAAAGAATTTAGGGGAAATAATATTAATAGGACTTTTATTTCACTTTATCACAACTATCCTTGGATTAAATAATAAAATTTGCCTGTGAATGGGCTATCTAGTAATTTTCCCTTTCTCTGAAGCTTTAGAAACAAACTGGTTGAAGTATTTCAAAAATGTCTTAAGCCTCACGGATTTAACAAGGTTATTTAACAAGATAGCATGATAATTTAACAAAGAATTACTTTGAGGGCACATGATTTCCCTTTTTTCAGCCCACTTAACTGAGCCTAGTGTAGAGTGGTTGTGGTGGTTTAGTTGCTAAGTCAGGTCTGACTGTTCCAACCTCAACGCCATAGCCCGCCAGGCCTTTCTGTCCATGGAATTCTCTAGGCAAGAATACAGGAGTGAGTTGCCATTTCCTTCTGCAGGGAATCTTCTTGACCCAAGGATTGAACCTGGGTTTCCTGCATTGCAAGCAATTTTTTTTTTTTACTGTCTTAGCCACAATGGCACTCCACTCCAGTACTCTTGCTTGGAAAATCCCATGGATAGAGGAGCCTGGTGGGCTGCAGTCCATGGGGTTGCACAGAGTTGGACAAGACTGAAGCGACTTAGCAGCAGCAGCAGCAGCCACCAGGGAAGCTCCTGGTGAGATCTTTCAGGGTAGTTTTCTTCAAAATATATTTTAATACAATTATCAAGTCATTATGAATCTTACTTTCTTTTTGCAATTAACTTGAAACATGTAGAAATAAAAATGTATTTTTGTTGACACAAATTTTACAACTTTCAATGCTGTATTGTGTCTGATTTACCTTGGGCTGATTTTAATCTAAAAGATTCACAGAAAGTCACTACGTTTTCCTCTGGACAAAGTGAGAATATATAATAGTCTAGTCTAAATCATTGTCTCATTTTTCTTTGCATATTTCAAGATCATATCAGGATATTTTGCCATCACTTCAGGTTCTTTAAGATATCAGTGCTGAAAAATCAACAGTTTTCTCATTATTAATTATTACTAAAATTCATTCAAACAGAATAATGTTTAGAGTATACTAAATACAACATATACTTTGGGATATATGTATACCTCATATGTAGAAACAACTCATTGGGAAAGACCCTGATGCTGGGAAAGATTGTAGGCAAAAGAAGAAAAGGGTGGCAGAGGATAAGATGGTTAGATAGCATCGCTGAGCCAGTGATATGAATTTGAGTGAACTCTGGGAGATTGTGAAGGACAGGGAAGCCCGGCTTACTGCAACATGGGGTCACAGAGTCGGACATGACATAGTGACTGACAACAACAAAATACGTAATTGTGTGGGAGATACAAGTGGCAGACTGATTTTCTTTTCACTACTAAGTTGTATTCAGAATTGATATATTGGGTGATTTTTTCAGTAATTGGACACATACAACTGTTTTACTGCTATAATTATGATGAAAACATTTCAAAATAAGAACACAACCATTTTTTTTCAAATTTACACACAAATGTACATGCACACGCACACATACACACACTGAAAGAACTTTCAACTATTTTTGTTTATTCCTGTTTATTGTTCAGTTTGTTCCACTTTTATACATTTTATAGCATCTCCTGGCAGATTAATTGGAAGCTTAATGGAACCACTTCCATCTGAGTAGATCAGCTTGAAGTGTTTATATTTCTGTAGTGTAATGTTTACTTTCTTAATTTATGTAATTAACTTAGATGAAATGCTTGCATACTACTTTAGAGATGTTATGAATTAATTACTTATTTAATTACTTATAACTCAGAAAAGATGAAAAGTGCCATAAAAAATTTAAACACTTCAATTATAGCAACTTCTTGCATAGCTGTAATTATAAAAAAAAAGTACTAGAAAATATGAAGTTGTCACATAAAAATATAGAAAATAGAGTACAATAATAGTAATCACAAAAGAATATTAAAATTTACATCTCAGGATATCAAAAGAAAAATGGCAGAAAAAAGTGTGTTTCTATAGTGCCTGAGTAAATGCCTAAGTTTTTCTTTATTTTTACATGGAAAAAAAAGTAAAGTGTGTATTTTGGCTAATAAAAAGCATTCAGTTAAAAAACAAATGCATTTAATTAACTCTTCATGATTCACAATGTATAAACTTGAGTTTCCAAATTATTGCAATTATATCGCCTTTTGGGAAACATGATATTGATTTTTCTAATAGTTATGAACAATGGCATGGTATCTCAACATTTTCTAATTATAATAGCAACTACAGTTTAAAGATTGTAGCTATTTTGCCAAAATTTTAATTATTTCTGAGCAATTTCAATAAAATCTGCCAACAAAGAATTAAAAAATAATGTATTCATGTTAGTGTCTTACATGCCTCAATGCATTATTCATTTTTTGAACAGGAAGTTTATAATCACAATTTTAAAATATTATTAAAATTAATAATTCTCATAACGTTCAAGGGAAAATTATGTTCCAAAGATATGGGTGGCTTCATTAAGTGGAATCAATTGTTTATAGAAACATAGAAGGTTAAATTGTAACCTACTTTTAACAAATAATTATTCCTTGTTACAAACATGCAACTATTGTCTCTATTATACTTTTTTTTTGTAAAGAAAACAATTGTTTTACTAAAATGCCCTCCCCTTCACTACAATAATTCTATTTCATAGGAAAAAGAAATCTTCTCTCTTTCCACAAGATTGTCATATACTTGGTAGTTTTAATCTAGTAAAGGATTGCAACTTTCCATTTGGGTGGCTGTAGTTGGCCTTCTGCTTTCAGTTTGTAATTTTTAGGTATGTTAAAATCATAGGTAAGTCAGAATCACTCTAGACAGCTGTTCAACCCTCTTTCCCTACTGGGAACATTATGATAGATTAGCCATCACCGTAGTTCAAGGCACTTTGATTGCCATTCTGTCCACGATGCCTCCCTGCCTCACCCCACCCCACCATCATCCCCCACCCCCCCACCCCCGCCCATTGGGGTAATTAAGTCCACTTTATATCTGATACATAAGTAGCACCACATGCTGACTAGGGAGACCAAAACAGAGGAGAAAAAGCCAGCACAAAAACATGTTTATTAGATTGACTGCCACCCTAGGTAACTGAGATGAGGTCCACAAGGACCTTCTGATGAGCCAAATATAATGAAATATCAAAAGATAGTTAAAAAAAAATGCAATTTGGGTTTCTATTTTTATGCCCCAGAGAGAAATTAACTGTTTAAAGACTCCCTGATGTTGTCTACAGGATTTCCTATATTTCTATTATTCTTGAGAAGGAGATTCCACTGTGGTCATACAAAATGGTTTTATGGTAAGTGCTCCAAGTAGCCTTCTTGTCTTGAATTTCAAGTACTAATCTAACATTCTACCCTGGACCACAATGAAGCTTTAGTCTCCCAGTCGAACTCCTTTAATTAATGGCACCAGATACATGCCATAGTGCAAATTTTTAATAGTGAATAAAGTGAGACAATGATAGGGTCTCAGAGTTTTAGTAAATAATTTACTTTTTGCATTCCTGGATCACATTATTCTTAATTTCATGATACCTATTTTTTACCCATTAAATACAGATATCTCTAAATTGCCATTCTCAGCATTCTCTCTTTTACTTATATTATATTTGGGGGTAAATTCATCAACTTCCTTGTCTATATCTTAGATATTTGATGGATACATGCTAAATTCACATCTCACCCTTCTATTGAATACTGGTATCCAGAAAAATTTACTGTAATGTCACTTATTCCCCAAAGTCTTTGAGATTGCTACCATGGACATTCCTGATTTTTTTCTGGTTTTATCATTTTTTCCATAAAACAGGAGTGTTAGCAAGCACTAAAATGGATGAATTCTGTAAGGTTATCTACAGTCTCCTGGAGTGGGCTCAAAGAGATTTATAATGTCTGGTTATCCCCAACTACCGTCATAAATCTCAGTGGCTTTCTTGAAAGGAAACATCACAGTATTTCCTTAGGGTAGATAGACTTCAAAACTTCTACTAGTGTCTTTAAAACTGTGTTAAAGGAAAGCGAAGAAGGAAGTGCAGTAGGAAGGAGAGAAATTGAAAAGTAGACTTTTAAAGTCAGAAATCTATGAAAATTAAGAAGCAACACTTAGAACTAGACATGGAAAAACTGACTGGTTCTAAATTGGGAAGGGAATATATCAAGGCTGTATTTTGTTACCCTGATTATTTAACTTATATGCAGAGTACATCATGCAAAATGCCAGGCTGGATGAAGTACAAGCTGGAATCAAGATTGACAGGAGAACTATCAATAACCTCAGATATGTAGATAACACCACCCTTTGGCAGAAAGTGAAGAACCAAAGAGCCTTGTGATGGAAGTGAAAGAGGAGAGTGAAAAAGTTGGCTTAAAACTTAACATTCAGGAAACTAATATCATGGCATCTTGTCCCATCACTTCATGGCAAATAGATGGGAAAACAATGGAAACAGTGATAGACTTTATTTGGGGGGACTCCAAAATCACTGCAGATGGTGACTGCAGCCATGAAATTAAAAGACGCTTGCTCTTTGGAAGAAAAGTTATGACCAACCTAGGCTGCCTGGGGTCGCACAGAGTCAGACACAATTGAAATGACTTAGCAGTACCAGCAGCAGACAGCATATTAAAAAGCAAAGACTTTACTTTGCCAACAAAGGTCCATCTAGTCAAAGCTATGGTTTTTCCAGTAGTCATGTATGGATATGAGAGTCGGACTATAAAGAAAGCTGAGTGCCAAAGAGTTGATGCTTTTGAACTGTAGTGTTGAAGACTCTTGAGAGTCATTTGGACAGCAAGGAAATCCAACCAGTCCATCCTAAAGGAAATCAGTCCTGAATATTCATTGGAAGGACTGATTCTGAAGTTAAAACTCCAATTCTTTGGCTACTTAATGTGAAGAACTGACTCATTAGAAAAGAGCCTGATTCTGGGAAAGATAGAAGGCAGGAGGAAAAGGGGATGACAGAGGGTGAGATGGTTGGATGGCATCACTGACTCAATGGACATGAATTTGAGTATGCTCTGGGAGTTGGTGATGGATAGGGAAGCCTGGTGTGCTTCAGTCCACGGGGTCACAAAGTGTCGGACATGACTGACCGACTGAACTGAAGGTCATAAAGATAAGAGTTCAAGTCTGAGCTCTATCTAATAACAGCTCTTTTGCCTTGAGAACCTAAGAGAACCATGATAAAATTTTTTCTATATTTATAAATATGCCAAAAATAAAATGGATAGGACTTACTGTGAAAATTATAGATAATAGATTTGAAGCATTTAACATAGTTTGTGAAAAAAATTGTAGATGCAGCAAAGGAGGAGGCACAGTGAGATGTATTAGTAAAAACAAAAACCAACCAAACAAACAAAAAAACTGTGTAGGAAACTGAACCCATAAAGAGAGTTAAAGACATAATTAGGCAGACACCTTGGGAAAAGTCTTGGAGAAAAATGGGTAGACTCAGCACAGATAGAGAAAATCTAACTCAGGTGTTTAGCAACCCACAGGCATGTTCGATTTTGCACTACTAAAATCCCTGTTGTATTTTAAATGGTGAAAGTATGCTATTTCATTTTCTCTTGAGATTCAGCTTTGAGTTTGCTGAGATAGTTCACATGTCTCTTACTTTGCTGGACAGTTTTTAATCCATCATCTGAACTAACGAGGATGTGTTTCTGTTTCTCCAAGTGTGACAGATAGATCTTAATAGAAACAGGACAATTAAACTAGGCTAGGTTTCTTAGTTTATTGATGAGCAGTTGTTTTTACCCCTGGATGCAGACAATATGAAACCTGAAACCTGGTTTCCGTTCTAGTTCAGTGTTCTTTCTGCTCCATCTTCTTGCATCTTTTATCGTTTCACAATACCTAACAACTACACTGCTCTCTTGGCTTTCATGCTGTACTTACCATCATTTCAGTTTTTGAGTTCTCTTTTTCACCTTTATATTTTTTCCATAATATTTCTTCCATCTTATCTAAAAGTTCCCATCCTCAAATGTAAATTTTAGTGCGGGAAAAAAACAAAAAACAACCACCTATAAGCCTGTAAGTCTCCTCTAGCCAAAAGAACAACTTTCTTTTGAGTACTTGTGATTAATAATCAAGTTGGACAGCAAAGGGAATATTGCACAATACCTAGAGTCTGTGCCCATAATATCTCTGCTTCAATACTGCTTAAGTCAATCTAGAATAATGATAATCCTTAAGAGTTCTTTCTTGTAATTTCTTCTGAAACCGCTTAGCAATTTATTTTATCATGCTCCTGAATTTAATTTTTTTAATTTAAATTTATTTATTTTAATTGGAGGCTAATTACTTTACAATATTGTATTGGTTTTCCCATACATCAACATGAATCCACCACGGGTGTACATGTGCTCCCCATCCTGAAGCCCCTCCCACCTCCCTCCCCGTACCATCCCTCTGGGTCATCCCAGTGCACCAGCCCCGAGCATCCAGTATCGTGCATCAAACCTGGACTGGCGATTCGTTTCTTATATGATATTATACATGTTTCAATGCTGTTCTCCCAAATCATCCCCCCCTCTCCCTCTCCCACAGAGTCCAAAAGACTATTCTATACATCTGTGTCTCTTTTGCTGTCTCGCATACAGGGTTATCATTACCACCTTTATAAATTCCATATATATGCATTAGTATACTATATTGGTGTTTTTCTTTCTGGCTTACTTCACTCTGTATAATAGGCTCCAGTTTCATCCACCTCATTAGAACTGATTCAAATGTATTCTTTTTAATGGCTGAGTAATACTCCATTGTGTATATGTACCACAGCTTTCTTATCCATTCCTCTGCTGATGGACATCTAGGTTGCTTCCATGTCCTGGCTATTATAAACAGTGCTGCAATAAACATTGGGGTACATGTGTCTCTTTCACTTCTGGTTTCCTCAGTGTTTATGCCCAGCAGTGGGATTGCTGGATCATAAGGCAGTTCTATTTCCAGTTTTTTAAGGATTCTCCACACTGTTCTCCATAGTGGCTGTACTAATTTGCATCCCCACTAACAGTGTAAGAGGGTTCCCTTTTCTCCACACCCTCTCCAGCATTTACTACTTGTAGACTTTTGGATTGCAGCCATTCTGACTGGCGTGAAATGGTACCTCATAGTGGTTTTGATTTGCATTTCTCTGATAATGAGTGATGTTGAGCATCTTTTCATGTGTTTGTTAGCCATCTGTATGTCTCCTTTGGAGAAATGTCTATTTAGTTCTTTGGCCCATTTTTTGATTGGATGGTTTATCTTTCTGGAATTGAGCTGCAGGAGTTGCTTGTATATTTTTGAGATTAGTTGTTTGTCAGTTGCTTCATTTGCTATTATTTTCTCCCATTCTGAAGGCTGTCTTTTCACCTTGCTTATAGTTTCCTTTGTTATGCAGAAGCTTTTAATTTTAATTAGGTCCCATTTGTATATTTTTGCTTTTATTTCCAATATTCTGGGAGGTGGGTCATAGAGGATCCTGCTGTGGTGTATGTCGGAGAGTGTTTTGCCTATGTTCTCCTCTAGGAGTTTTATAGTTTCTGGTTTTACGTTTAGATCTTTAATCTATTTTGAGTTTATTTTTGTGTATGGTGTTAGAAAGTATTCTAGTTTTATTCTTTTACAAGTGGTTGACCAGTTTTCCCAGCACCACTTGTTAAAGAGATTGTCTTTAATCCATTGTATATTCTTGCCTCCTTTGTCAAAGCTAAGGTGTCCATAGGTGTGTGGATTTATCTCTGAGCTTTCTATTTTGTTCCATTGATCTATATTTCTGTCTTTGTGCCAGTACCATACTGTCTTGATGACTGTGTCTTTGTAGTAGAGCCTGAAATCAGGCAGGTTGATTCCTTCAGGTCCATTCTTCTTTCCCAAGATTGCTTTGGCTATTGGAGGGTTTTTGTATTTCCATACAAATTGTGAAATTATTTGTTCTATCTCTGTGGAAAATACCATTGGTAGCTTGATAGGGATTGCCTTGAATCTATAAATTGCTTTGGGTAATATACTCATTTTCACTATATTGATTCTTCCGATCCATGAACATTGTATATTTCTCCATCTATTAGTGTTCTCTTTGATTTCTTTCACCAGTGTTTTATAGTTTTCTATATATAGGTCTTTAGTTTCTTTAGGTAGATATATTCGTATTTTATTCTTTTCATTGCTATGGTGAATGGAATTGTTTCCTTAAATTCTCTTTCTATTTTCTCATTATTAGTGTATAGGAATGCAAGGGATTTCTGTGTGTTGATTTTATATCCTGCAACTTTACTATATTCATTGATTATTCTAGTAAATTTCTGGTGGAGTTTTAGGGTTTTCTATGTAGAGGATCATGTCATCTGCAAATAGTGAGAGTTTTACTTCTTCTTTTCAATTTGGGTTCATTTTATTTCTTTTTATGCTCTGATTGCTGTGGCCAACACTTTCAAAACTATGTTGAATAGTAGTGGTGAAAGTGGGCACCCTTGTCTTGTTCCTGACTTTAGGGGAAATGCTTTCAATTTTTCACCATTCAGGATAATGTTTGCTGTGGGTTTGTCATATATAGCTTTTATTATGTTGAGGTATGTTTCTTCTATTCCTGCTTTCTGGAGAGTTTTTATCGTAAATGGATGTTGAATTTTGTCAAAGGCTTTCTCTGCATCTATTGAGATAATCATATGGTTTTTATTTTTCAATTTGTTAATGTGGTGTATTACATCAATTGATTTGCAGATATTGAAGAATCCTTGCATCCCTGGGATAAAGCCCACTTAGTCATGGTGTATGATCTTTTTAATGTGTTGTTGGATTCTGATTGCTAGAGTTTTGTTGAGAATTTTTGCATCTATGTTCATAAGTGATATTTTTTACAGAATAATACCTGAATAAGTATGTAATGAATTTGGTTAGCTGCTAACCAGAGTTATATATTTACACTTTGGCAGTTACCATTAATTTCATTGGAGGCCAGGATCTCACTGTTCAAGTCCAGATTATTGCAATGGTTTTGATTTTCTTGTTTCCAAACTCATCCTTCCCAGTTCTATTTGTATACTTCGGGATGAATGATTACAAAGCAAAATGTAATGTGTTTCCACTGCCTCCTTTTTTTTCCTCCCCAGTGTCTCTGTAACTGAAACCTTTTCATAATCATTTATTTTTTTAACCTTTCTCTTTATATTTCACCATATGATGTTCCATGACGCTTTGTTTCAAAAAGATTCATCTCTTTATAATCATTCTCACATGTCACTTTCAATCCTTTGACACACTATTACTCTGTTTCCTCCTATTTGGGGAGACACGTCTAGTCTGTGAACTATTTAGTGTCTACTACAGCCCACAGTCATCTCCCTAATTGTTAATCTTTTGTAGCTTATGTCTTCTTTATGACTCAGCTTTAATCCTTGGTTGATCTTTATTTCATGTATGATCATTTGCTACGAATAAATAGTATGTAACAGAAACCATGTTTTGAACTGTGGTGTTGGAGAAGACTCTTGAGAGTCCCTTGGATTGCAAGGAGATCCAACCAGTCCATTCTAAAGGAGATCAGTCCTGGGTATTCTTTGGAAGGACTGATGCTAAAGCTGAAACTCCAATACTTTGGCCACCTCATGTGAAGAGTTGACTCACTGGAAAAGACTCTGATGCTAGGAGGGATTGGGGGCAGGAGGAGAAGGGGATGACAGAGGATGAGATGGTTGGATGGCATCACTGACTCAATGGACATGAGTTTGGGTGAACTCTGGGAGTTGGTGATGGACAGGGAGGCCTGGCGTGCTGCAATTCATGGGGACACGACTGAGCGACTGAACTGAACTGAACTGTATAGAAATCATGTAAGATTTGCGTGCACGTGTGTGTGTGTGTATTTTCTTCAGTTTTTAGCACAGTAGAATGCATTAATAGATGTTTAAAAAATAGGTTTGACTAACTAATTAATTTCATCCTTTCCTGAAAATGTGAACAAGGACAGAGTTAGCACTGTCACTGCTGATCTTTTTCAGGATGCTGTGAATATTTTTTAACTATTTCTATAAAGAAAAATGGACTCTTCAAGGACATTTAGTACACCTATAGGATTAAATGTAACAACAACAATAAAACGCTGGAAATTGGGAACCAAGAAGAAAGATTACATAGCACCACTTAGGGAATACTGAAATGTCAAACACCCTTTCAAGGTGATAGAGATTTTAACTAGAGAACTAAATGTTGCTATAAACCTGAAGCTCACTACACCTGTAGCCCTAATCACAATATCTTCCATGCATGAATAATATGTAGATGATATGAATCACAGTTTTCATCAATTCTTTTGTATTTAGGCAAAATGCTTTAAAGTGTGGCTTCTATTTACATGCATATGTATACTTGTACAGTATATACATGTGCATATACTTTTGGTGCTTTGTATCTACAGCATTTCCTGGTAGTTATATATTTCAAATAATTGCATTACTAAAATGACTGGTAATACACTTTCAGCCCCAGGTGGCTCTATTTTCCATTTAGAAGCGATTACAGAAAGATTGAAAAGATATTTTGCATTCCATTTGTGGTTGTCTTTTATTGAACTTGGTTAATGTAACATGCTTCTGTGATTTTAGGTTTTTAAAGTAAGTGCAGTCCCCTTGGAGGTGTTTGTGCATAAGTGGGGGTGAAAAATACATAGCCACTCTAGTTAAGCTTTCAAATAATGTCTTTAGGAAATGTTTGAAATTGAGGCTTAGGTTATAGTGTTTTCTTAAATGTGCAGACGTAACTCCCACTAATCTTAAAGGGAATTAGACACATCCTTGTGGCCCAGAGGGTAAAGCCTCTGCCTATAATGCGGGAGACTCAGGTTCAATCCCTGGGTCGTGAAGATCTTCTGGAGAAGGAAATGACAACCCACTCCAATATTCTTGCCTGGAAAATCCCATGGATGGAGGAGCCTGGTAAGCTAGAGTCCATAAGATCGCAAAGAGTCAGACACTTAATCACTTAGTCAAGCGACTTCACTTATACAAGAAAGAGTAATCTTAAATTCTTTTGGCTCAAATATTTTCTAAAATCCCTCTTTGTAAAATAATTAAATACAACAAAGTTAAAATGTATTTGTCTTCTCTGTGGAAAATCTAGAAATTAAATCTGACTTCATATATCTTCAAATGTAAAGGGCTTATTCTACAGTCTTGTGCTACGTATACAGATTAACACTGACATTATTTTGCAAATACACAAGAAGATCAAGGTTTGATTTCAGTTGCAGAGCCACAAATAGCAAACCTTCCTACATGATTACAAAATCCTGACAAATGCTTGATAGACTGCCTAAAAATCTCTGTCTTCATTTCCTTCAGTCCTAATGCCATTAATTTCTAGGTAGTATACTGATACATTTATATTTTTACACCTGCATAATAATGTTTCTTGTGCAGTGTGGGAGCATTGCTTTTCATACATAAAGTTAGTCTCCCTAAAGTGCCAGAAACTTTATATAGTTTAAAAATTATAACAATTACTTTGACATTTTACCAAATTTATAGAATAAATTTATATTTCTTAAAGTATCATGATACTGATATATTTTTGCTCTTTTTAAAAGTATTTATTTGGTTGGTTGTGTCAGGTTTTAGTTGCAGGATTCAGGATCTTTTGTTGCAGTATGAGGGCTTTCTAGTTGTGGCGTGCAGACTCCAGAGCATGTGGGCTCTGCAGTTGCCATTCACAGCCTTAGTTGCCCCATGGCATGTGAGATCTTAGTTCCCTGACCAGGGATCAAAGCCACATCCCTTGCATTGGAAGGCAGATTTTTTAACCACTGGACCACCAGTGAAGTCACTGATACTTCTATACTTAAATGAAATGAAAATACTGCATTTCAAATACTTGAAAAATAATTATCTTTGGTATCTTTAAAGAGGATGTGGATTTAAAAAAAAAAAGAACAATAGTTTCACTATAGAAAGGCTACATATTTCAAATTCATAGTAGGCCAGAAGAACCATGACTTTGACTTTAACTGAGTCCTATAAGTCCTGTAAATGATTTTTAGAACTCTTTGAACACTTTAAATCTTTCATGAGCATCGTTTTTGTCACAAGTAGAGTGATAAAATATTTTTAAATTAAAGTTTTATTAAAACTGAGAAAATAAATTAAAAGGTTTAGGGATTATGTTGTGCTGTGCATGCTCAGTTGCTTCAGTCCTGTCTGACTCTTTGTCATCCCATGGACTATAGCCTGCCAGGCTCCTCTGTCCAGGGGATTCTCCAGGTTATGGTGCAGAAAATTTTATTTGTTGGAATTTCCTTTAATATTTAATGTCCTAAAAAATAGTTAACAAATTTTAGGAGGAGGAGCTAAGATGGCGGAGGAGTAGGATGGGGAGAACACTTTCTCCCCCACAAATTCATCAAAAGAACATTTAAACGCCAAGTAAATCCCACAAAACAACTTCTGAATGCCGTCAGAGGACATCAGGCACCCAGAAAAGCAACCCAAGTCTTCGAAAGGAGGTAGAAAAAAATATAAAAGACACAAAAAGGGATAAAAGAGGGAGGGATGGAGTTCCGTCCCGGGAAGGGAGTCTTAAAAAGAGAGAAGTTTCCAAACACCAGGAAACCTTCTCACTGCCAAATCTGTGCCAAGCCTTGGAAGCACAGAGGGCAACATAACAGGGAGGAAAAATAAATAAACAATTAAAACCCACACATTGCGAGCCCTATGGTAACTCCCCCAGTGGAGAAGCAGCGCAGACGCCTGCATCCACCATTAACAAGCGGGGGCTGGGCAGGGAGGCATGGCGCGGGCGGCATCGCAAGAATCTGGCCTGAATACACCAAGTGCTATCTGAGCGAAATAATTTGGGCTAGCAAACCAGACTATGGGATATCTACCACGTGAAAAGCCAGCCCTAACCTATGACACTGCCAGGCCTGCGCACCGAACAAAGAACGAAACAGAGATAGCCGGCGGCAGACCACCCCCCTCCGGTGATAGGCAGCCAGAGCCGGAAGGGGACAATCACAGCCCCAGAGAGACATTATCTATAAAACTGTAAGCAGGCTTCTTTGCTAACTAAAACTTCTCGGGGGTCTGGACGGTCAACATCTGCCTTAGAAAGTGTGCTGGTGCACACCTAGATAACTGAGCGGCGGGGAGGCGATAAGTTGCAGCAATCGCGCTCGCAAACACCTTATCACCTGAGCTGGGGCAGCCCCAGTGTGGCTGAGGCACTGCAAGCACACGCCAGTGTTATTTGTTTGCAGCATTCCTCCCTACCTCCCCTCAGCACGACTGAACAAGTGAGCCTAAAAAAAAAAGTGTCCTCCACCGTCCCCTTTGTGTCAGGGTGGAAACCAGACACTGAAGAGACCAGCAAACAGAAGAAGCTATAACAGAGGGAACCACCTTAGAAGCTACAGGCAATAGATTAAAACCCTGTGGTTACTACCAACCACATAGGAAGGGGCCTATAGATCTTGAGAAATGTAAGTCAGACCAAGGAACTAGCCAAAAATGAACTGAATCCACAA
>NW_011495084.1:7372100-7373153 GCF_000754665.1 Bison bison bison | reverse complement strand
CCTTCTTTTCTTTAACATTGTATTTTTGAAATTCCAAACTCTACTGTAGATTTTTAATTTATGCTTTTTGGTATTTGTTATCAATTTTGTACCTGTAGTTTTTTGTTTTTTATAATTTATGCGACTTTGTTTGTTCTTGTTTGTTTTTTTTTTCTCCCTCTCTTTCTTTTTCTTCTTCTTTTTCTTAACATTGTATTTTTGAAATTCCAAACTCTACTCTAGATTTTAAATTTTTGCTTTTATGTATTTGTTACCAATTTTGTACCTTCAAGAACCCAATCTTCAGTACCCATTTTTCACAGGGAGCAAGATTACTGGCTTAACTGCTCTCTCTCCCTTTGGACTCTCCTTTTTCTCCACCAGGTCGCCTGTGTCTCCTCTCTAACCCCTCTCTACTCTACCCAACTCTGTGAATTTCTGTGTGTTCCAGACGGTGGAGGACACTTAGGGAACTGATTACTGGCTGGATCTGTCTTCCCTCCTTTTCATTCCCCACATTTATCCTCCTGGCCACCTCTGCCACCTTCATCCTTCTTCTCTTCTCTGTATAACTCTGTGAACAACTCTGAGCGGTCCAGTTGTGGAGTGCACATAAGGAAGAGATTACTGAATAGCCCACTCTCTCCTCTATTGATTCCACCTCATCTCATTCGGGTCACCTCTAACTCCCTCCTCACTCTTCTCTTCTCCATATAATGCTGTAAACCTCTCTGGGCGAAACAAGTTTCAGGGCAAGACATACCAAGCAAATTCTCCAGCAACAAGGAACACAGCCCTGAGCTCCAAGATACAGGCAGCCCAAAGTCACCCCAAAACCATAGACATCCCATAACTCATTACTGGACACTTCATTGCACTCCAGAGGGAAGAAATCCAGCTCCACTCACCAGAACACTGACACAAGCTTCCCTAACCAAGAAACCTTGACAAGCCACCTGTACAAACCCACACAGAGCGAGGAAACGCCACAATAAAGAGAACTCCACAAACTGCCAGAATACAGAAAGGACACCCCAAACTCAGCAATTTAAACAAGATGAAGAGACAGAGGAA
>NW_011495084.1:7371508-7371909 GCF_000754665.1 Bison bison bison | reverse complement strand
TCCACAAACTGCCAGAATACAGAAAGGACACCCCAAACTCAGCAATTTAAACAAGATGAAGAGACAGAGGAATACCCAGCAGATAAAGGAACAGGATAAATGCCCACCAAACCAAACTAAAGAGGAAGAGATAGGGAATCTACCTGATAAAGAATTCCAAATAATGATAGTGAAATTGATCCAAAATCTTGAAATCAAAATGGAATCACAGATAAATAGCCTGGAGACAAAGATTGAGACGATGCAAGAAAGGTTTAACAAGGACCTAGAAGAAATAAAAGAGAGTCAATATATAATGAACAATGCAATAAATGAAATAAAAAACACTTTGGAGGCAACAAATAGTAGAATAACAGAGGCAGAAGATAGGATTAGTGAATTAGAAGATAGAATGGTAGAAA
>NW_011495084.1:7369858-7371408 GCF_000754665.1 Bison bison bison | reverse complement strand
AAATCAATCAATGTAATACACCACATTAACAAATTGAAAAATAAAAACCATATGATTATCTCAATAGATGCAGAGAAAGCCTTTGACAAAATTCACCATCCATTTATGATAAGAACTCTCCAGAAAGCAGGAATAGAAGGAACATACTTCAACATAATAAAAGCTATATATGACAAACCCACAGCAAACATTATCCTCAATGGTGAAAAATTGAAAGCATTTCCTCTAAAGTCAGGAAGAAGACAAGGGTGCCCATTTTCACCATTACTATTCAACATAGTTTTGGAAGTTTTGGCCACAGCAATCAGAGCAGAAAAAGAAATAAAATGAATCCAAATTGAAAAGAAGAAGTAAAACTCTCACTATTTGCAGATGACATGATCCTCTACATAGAAAACCCTAAAACTCCACCAGAAAATTACTAGAATAATCAATGACTATAGTAAAGTTGCAGGATATAAAATCAACACACAGAAATCCCTTGCATTCCTATACACTAATAATGAGAAAACAGAAAGTGAAATTAAGGAAACAATTCCATTCACCATTCCAACGGAAAGAATAAAATACTTAGGAATATATCTACCTAAAGAAACTAAAGACCTATATATAGAAAACTATAAAACACTGGTGAAAGAAATCAAAGAGGACACTAATAGATGGAGAAATATACCATGTTCATGGATTGGAAGAATCAATATAGTGAAAAATGAGTATACTACCCAAAGCAATTTATAGATTCAATGCAATCCCTATCAAGCTACCAACAGTATTCTTCACAGAGCTAGCACAAATAATTTCACAAATTTGTATGGAAATACAAAAAACCTCGAATAGCCAAAGCTATCTTGAGAAAGAAGAATGGAACTGGAGGAATCAACCTACCTGACTTCAGGCTCTATTACAAAGCCACAGTTATCAAGACAGTATGGTACTGGCACAAAGACAGAAATATTGATCAATGGAACAAAATAGAAAGCCCAGAGATAAATCCCCGCACCTATGGACACCTTAGCTTTGACAAAGGAGGCAAGAATATACAATGGATTAAAGACAATCTCTTTAACAAGTGGTGCTGGGAAAACTGGTAAACCACTTGTAAAAGAATAAAACTAGACCACTTTCTAACACCATACACAAAAATAAACTCAAAATGGATTAAAGATCTCAACCTAAGACCAGAAACTATAAAACTCCTAGAGGAGAACATAGGCAAAACACTCTCTGACATACACCACAGCAGGATCCTCTATGACCCATCTCCCAGAATATTGGAAATAAAAGCAAAAATAAACAAAAGGGACCTAATTAAACTTAAAAGCTTCTGCACAACAAAGGAAACTATTAGCAAGATGAAAAGACAGCCTTCAGAATGGCAGAAAATAATAGCAAATGAAGCAACTGACAAACAACTACTCTCAAAAATATAAAAGCAACTCCTACAGCTCAACTCCAGAAAAATAAGTGACCCAATCAAAAAGTGGGCCAAAGGACTAAATAGACATTTCTCCAAAGAAGACATACAGATGGCTAACAAACACATGAAAAGA
>NW_011495084.1:7369042-7369758 GCF_000754665.1 Bison bison bison | reverse complement strand
AGGGAATGGCAAGACATACTTAAAGTGATGAAAGAAAATAACCTACAGCCCAGATTACTGTACCCAGCAAGGATCTCATTCAAATATGAAGGAGAAATCAAAAAGCTTCTCAGACAAGCAAAAGCTGAGAGAATTCAGCACCACCAAACCAGCTCTCCAACAAATACTAAAGGATATTCTCTAGACAGGAAGCACAAAAACGGTGTATAAACTTGAACCCAAAACAATAAAGTAAATGGCAACGGGATCATACTTATCAGTAATTACCTTAAACGTAAATGGGTTGAATGCCCCAACCAAAAGACAAAGACTGGCTGAATGGATACAAAAACAAGACCCCTACATATGTTGTCTCAAGAGACCCACCTCAAAACAGGGGACACATACAGACTGAAAGTGAAGGGCTGGAAAAAGTTTTTCCATGCAAATAGGGACCAAAAGAAAGCAGGAGTAGCAATACTTATATCAGATAAAATAGACTTTAAAACAAAGGCTGTGAAAAGAGACAAACATGGTCACTACATAATGATCAAAGGATCAATCCAAGAAGATATAACAATTATAAATATATAAGCACCCAACACGGGAGCGCCACAATATGTAAGACAAATGCTAACAAGTATGAAAGGAGAAATTAACAATAACACAATAATAGTGGGAGACTTTAATACCCCACTCACACCTATGGATAGATCAACTAAACAGAAAATTAACAA
>NW_011495084.1:7367909-7368942 GCF_000754665.1 Bison bison bison | reverse complement strand
AAAAAATAGAAATCATTCCAAGCATCTTTTCTGTCCACAATGCAGTAAGATTAGATCTCAATTACAGGAGAAAAACTATTAAAAATTCCAACATATGGAGGCTGACAACACGCTGCTGAATAACCAACAAATCACAGAAGAAATCAAAAAAGAAATCAAAATTTGCATAGAAATGAATGAAAATGAAAACACAACAACCTAAAACCTGAGGGACACTGTAAAGGCAGTCCTAAGGGGAAAGTTCATAGCAATACAGGCATACCTCAAGAAACAAGCAAAAAGTCAAATAAATAACCTAACCCTACACCTAAAGCAACTAGAAAAGGAAGAAATGAAGAACCCCAGGGTTAGTAGAAGGAAAGAAATTGAAAAAATTAGGGCAGAAATAAATGCAAAAGAAACGAAAGAGAACATAGCAAAAATCAACAAAGCCAAAAGCTGGTTCTTTGAAAGGATAAATAAAATTGACAAACCATTAGCCAGACTCCTCAAGAAACAAAGGGAGAAAAATCAAATCAATAAAATTAGAAATGAAACTGGAGAGATCACATCAGACAACATAGAAATGCAAAGGATCATAAGAGACTACTATCAACAATCATATGCCAATAAAATGGACAACGTGGAAGAAATGGACAAATTCTTAGAAAAGCACAACTTTCCAAAACTGGACCAGGAAGAAATAGAAAATCTTAACAGACCCATCACAAGCACGGAAATTGAAACTGTAATCAAAAATCTTCCAGCAAACAAAAGCCCAGGTCCAGACAGCTTCACAGCTGAAATTCTACCAAAAATTTAGAGAAGAGCTAACATCTATCCTGTTCAAACTCTTCCAGAAAATTGCAGAGGAAGGTAAACTTCCAAACTCATTCTATGAGGCCACCATCACCCTAATACCAAAACCTGACAAAGATCCCACAAAAAAAGAAAACTAGAGGTCAATATCACTGATGAACATAGATGCAAAAATCCTGAACAAAATTCTAGCAATCAGAATCCAACAACACATTAAAAAGATCATACACCATGA
>NW_011495084.1:7366887-7367548 GCF_000754665.1 Bison bison bison | reverse complement strand
GGAGAAGGTGTGGAGAAAAGGGAACCCTCTTACACTGTTGGTGGGAATGCAAACTAGTACAGCCACTATGGAGAACAGTGTGGAGATTCCTTAAAAAACTGGAAATAGAACTGCCTTATGATCCAGCAATCCCACTGCTGGACATACACACTGAGGAAACCAGAATTGAAAGAGACAGGTGTACCCCAATGTTCATCGCAGCACTGTTTATAATAGCCAGGATATGGAAGCAACCTAGATGCCCATCAGCAGATGAATGGATAAAAAAGCTGTGGTACATATACTAATGGAGTATTACTCAGCCATTAAAAAGAATACATTTGAATCAGTTCTAATGAGATGGATGAAACTGGAGCCTATTATACAGAGTGAAGTAAGCCAGAAAGAAAAACACCAATACAGTATACTAACACATATATATGGAATTTAGAAAGATGGTAACAATAACCCTGTATACGAGACAGCAAAAGAGACACTGATGTATAGATCAGTCTTATGGACTCTGTGGGAAAGGGAGACGGTGGGGAGATTTAGGAGAATGGCATTGAAACATGTATAATATCATGTATGAAACGAATCGCCAGTCCAGGTTTGATGCACGATACTGGATGCTTGGCGCTGGTGCACTGGGACGACCCAGAGGGAGGGTATGGGGAGGGAG
>NW_011495084.1:7351045-7366787 GCF_000754665.1 Bison bison bison | reverse complement strand
TTGTTGTTATTGTTCAGTCCCTAAGTCATGTCCAACACTTTGAAACCCCATGGACTGCATAATGCCAGGCTTCCCTGTCCGTCACCAACTCCTGGAGTTTACTCAAACTCATGTCCATAAGTTGGTGATGCCATCCAACTATCTCATCCTCTGTCATCCCGTTCTCCTCCTGTCTTCAATCTTTCCCAGCATCAGGGTCTTTTCCAGTGAGTCAGCTCTTCTCATCAGGTGTCCAAAGTTTTGGAGCTTCAGCTTCAACATCAGTCCTTCTAATGAATATTCAGTACTTATTTTTCTTAGGACTGACTGGTTTGATCTCCTTGCTGTTTAAAGGACTCTCAAGAGTCTTCTCCAACACCACACTTTGAAAGCATCAATTCTTTGATGCTCAGCCTTCTTTATGGTCCAACTCTCTCATCCATACATTACTACTAGAAAAGCTTTATCTTTGACTATGAGACCTGGAATGGTGGCTGTGCAGCACTGGAACCGCTGCGAGGAGATACCCCACATCCAAGGGCAGAGAAGCCCCAGAAGCAAGATGGTAGGCAGTGGATTGACTGCTGTACAGTGCTGGAGTGACTTTGAGGAAATACCCCTTATCCAAGGGCAAAGAAGAAGCCCCAGCAAGACAATAGAAGGGGCAAAATCACATTTAGAATCAAATCCCACTCCCGCCAGAGACCCTTAGAGGGCTCAAACATACCTTGTGCACACCAAGACCCAGAGACCCGACAGAGATTGAGACAGAACTGTGTTTGAGTGTTTCCTAAGGAGGTACAGGTCAGCGGTGGACTGCCACAAGGGCAGGGGCTCTGGGTGCAGTAGACCTGGGTATGGCATAGGCCCTCTTGGAGGAGGTCACCATTAATTCCACCATAGAGCCAGCAGAAATTACACAGGACTGGGGAAATAGACTAAGGCAATGGCACCCCACTCCAGTACTCTTGCCTGGAAAATCCCATGGACGGTGGAGCCTAGTAGGCTGCAGTCCATGGGGTCGCTAAGAGTCGGACACGACTGAGCGACTTCACTTTCACTTTTCACTTTCATGCATTGGAGAAGGAAATGGCAACCCACTCCAGTGTTCTTGCCTGGAGAATCCCAGGGACGGGAAGCCTGGTGGGCTGCCGTCTATGGGGTCGCACAGAGTCGGACACGACTGAAGCGACTTAGCAGCAGCAGCAGCAGAGGACACAAATAGAAACTTGTGTGCACCAGGACGCAGGAGAAAGGAGCAGTGACCCCACAAGAGACTGACCCAGATTTGCTCATGAGTGGCCAGGCGTCTCCTGCAGAGGCGTGGGTTGGCAGTGGCCTCCTGCAGGGTCGGAGGCACTGAGTGAGGCATGGGACCTTTTGAAGGAGGTTGCCATTCATTCATTACCTCCTCCATAGTTTGACCTCAAGTCAAGCAACAGGGAGGGAACACAGCCCATCAACAGAAAATTGGTTTAAGACTTACTGAACATATCCCTGCCCATCAGAACAAGACCTAGTTTGCCCCTCAGTCAGTCTATCCAGTCAGGAAGCTTATATAAGCCTCTTATCTTTCTCCATCAGAGGACAGACAGATTGAAACCACAATCACAGAAAACTAACCAATCTGATCACATGCACCACAGCCTTGTCTAACTCTGAACTATGAACCATGCTGTGTAGGGGCCACCGAAGACAGACGGGTCATGTTGAAGAGTTCTGACGAAACTTGATCCACTGGAGAAGGGAATGGCAAGCCACTTCAGTCTTCTTGCCAGAGAACCTCATGAACAGTATGAAAAGCCAAAAAGATAGGACACTGAAAGATGAACTCCCCAGGTTGGTAGGTTCCCAATATACTACTGGAGATCAGTGGTGAAATAACTAAAGAAAGAATGAAGAGATGGATCCAAAGCAAAAACAACACCCAGTTGTGGATGTGACTGGTGATGGAAGTAAAGTCTGATGCTATAAAGAGCAATATTGCATAGGAACCTGGAATGTTAGGTCCATGAATCAAGACAAACTGGAAGCGGTCATACAGGAGGTAGCAAGAATGAACATTAACATTTTAGGAATCAGGGAACTAAAATGGACTGGAATGGGTGAATTTAACTCAGATGACCATTATATCCACTACTGTGGGCAAGAAGCCCTTAGAAGAAATGGAGTAGCCATCATGGTCAACAAAAGAGTCCGAAATGCAGTACTTGGATGCAATCTCAAAAATGACATGATGATCTCTGTTCGTTTCCAAGGCAAACCATTCAATATCATGGTAATCCAAATCTATGCCCTGATCAGTAATACTGAAGAAGCTTAAATTGAACAGTTCTATGAAGACCTTCTAGAATTAGCACAAGACCTTCTAGAACTAGCACACCAAAAAGATCTCCATTTCATTATATGGTACTGGAATGCAAAAGTAGTAAGCCATGAAATACCTGGGGGAACAGGCAAATTTGGCCTTGGAGTACAGAATGAAGCAGGTCAAAGGCTAATAAAGTTTTGCCAAGAGAACACACTGGTCATAGCAAACACACTCTTCCAATGAAACAAGAGAAGACTCTACACATAGAAAACACCAGATGGTCAACACCGAAATCAGATTATATTCTTTGCCACTGAAGATGGAGAAGCTCTATATAGTCAGCCAAAAATAAGACCAAGAGCTGACTGTGGCTCAGATCATGAACTCCTTATTGCCAAGTTCAGATTTAAATTGAAGAAAGTAGGTAAAATCTCTAGACCATTCAGGTATTACCTAAACCAAATCCCTTACCATTATACAGTGGAATTGACAATTAGATTCAAGGGAATAGATCTGATAGACAGAGTGCCTGAAGAACTATGGACAGAGGTTCGTAACATTGTACAGGAGGCAGTGATCAAGACCAACCCCAAGAAAAAGAAATGCAAAAAGGCAAAATGGTTGTCTGAGCTGGCCTTACAAATAGTTATGAAAAGAGGAGAAGTGAAAGGCAAAGGAGAAAAGGAAAGATATATGCATTTGAATGCTGAGTTCCAAAGAATAGCAAGGAGAGTTAAAAAAGCTTTCTTCAGTGATCAATGCAAAGAAATAGAGGAAAATAATAGAATGGGAAAGACTAGAGATCTCTTGAAGAAAATTAGATAACAAGGGAAATTTTCATTCAAAGATGGGCATGATAAAGCACAGAAATGGTATGGACCTAACAGAAGCAGAAGATATTAAGAAGAGGTGGCAAGAATCCACAGAAGAACTATACCAAAAAGATATTCATGACCCAGATAATCACGATGGTGTGATCAGTCACCTAGAACCAGACATCCTGGAATGCGAAGTCAAGTGGGCCTTAGGAAGCATCACTATGAACAAAGCTAGTGGAGGTGATGGAATTCCAGTTGAGCTATTTCAAATCCTAAAAGATGATGCTGTGAAAGTGCTGCACTCAATATGCCAGCAAATGTGGAAAACTCAGCAGTGCCCACAGGACTGGAAAAGTTCAGTCTGCATTCCAGTCCCAAGGAAAGGCGATGCCAAAGAATGCTCAAACTACCACACAATTGCACTCATCTCACACGCTAGTAAAGTAATGCTCAAAATTCTCCAAGCCAGGCTTCAGCAATACATGAACTGTGAACTTCCAGATGTTCAAACTGGATTTAGAAAAGGCAGAGGAGCTAGAGATCAAATTGCCAACATCTGTTGTATCATTGAAAAAGCACAAGAGTTCCAGAAAAACATCTACTTCTGCTTTATTGACTATGCCAAAGCCTTTGACTCTGTGGATCACAACAAAATATGGAAAATTTTTAAAGAGATGGGAATTCCAGACCACCTGACCTGCCTCCTGAGAAATCTGTATGTAGGTCAAGAAGCAACAGTTAGAACTGGACATGGAACAACAGACTGGTTCCAAATCAGGAAAGAAGTATGTCAAGGCCATATATTGTCACCCTGCTTATTTAACGTATATGCAGAGTACATCATGGGAAATTCTGGACTGGATGAAGCACAACTGGACTCAAGATTGCTGGGAGAAGTATCAATAACCTCAGATTTGCAGATGACACCACCCTTATGGCAGAAGGTGAAGAAGAGCTAAAAATCCTCTTGATGAAAGTGAAAGAGGAGAGTGAAAAAGTTGGCTGAAATCTTAACATTCAGAAAACTAAGATCATGGCATCTGGTCCCATCATTTCACAGCAAATAGATGGGGAAACAATGGAAACCTTGAGAGATTATTTTGGGGGGCTCTAAAATCACTGCTGATGATGACTGCAGCCATGAATTTAAAAGAGGCTTGCTTCTTGGAAGAAAAGTTATGACCAACCTAGACAGCATATTAAAAAGCAGAGACAATACTTTGCCAACACAGGTCCATCTAAAGGAAGCTATGGTTTTTCCAGTAGTAATATATGGGTATGAGAATTGGAGTATAAAGAAGCTGAGTGCTTTGGAACTGTGGTGTGGAGAAGACTCTTGAGAGTCCCTTAGACAGCAAGGAGATCCAACCAGTCCATCCTAAAGATAAGCAGGCCTGAATATCATTGGAAGGACTGATGTTGAAGCTGAAACTCCAATACTTTGGCCACCGAATGCAAAGTACTGACTCATTAGAAAACACCTTGGTGGTGGGAAAGATTGAAGGTGGGAGGAGAAGGGGATGACAGAGGATGAGATGGTTGGATGGCATCCCTGACTCAGTGGACATGAGTTTGAATATACTCCAGTAGTTGGTGATGGACAGAGAGGCCTGGTGTGCTGCAGTCCAGGGGGTGGCAAAGAGTTGGACATGACTGAACAACTGAACTGAGCTGAACTGATGCAGACCTTTGTTGGCAAAGTGATGTTTTTGTTTTCCAATATGCTGTGTAGGTTTGCAATAGTTTTTTCCAAGGAGCAAGCATCTTTTAATTTCATGGCTGCAAGCACTGTCCACAGTGATTTAATAAAATCTGTCCCTGCTTCCATGTTTTTGCCATCTATTTGCCATGAAGTGATGGGACCAGATGCTATGATCTTTGTTTTTTGAATGTTGAGTTTAAGCCAGCTTTTTCACTCTCCTATTTCATCCTTATTAAGAGGCTCTTTTGTTCCTCTTTGATATCTGTCATTAGGGTGGTATTATCTGCAAATCTGATGTTATTGATATTTCTCACAGCAGCCTTGATTCTAATTATGATTCATCCAGCATGGCATTTTTCATGACATACTCTGCATATAAGTTAAATAAACAGAGTGACAATGTACAGCCTTGATATACTCCTTTCCCTGTGTTTAGTGTAGTCAATGAAGCAGAAGTAGATATAAATTTCTAATATAACATTGGTTATATCATCTGTGGTGTCATTTTGTCTAGCAAGTCTTACTTGATAGCCTCAAGTAGCAGCTCTCTTGCCTTGCTAACTTGTAGTCACTCTGACGTTCTTCCTGCCCTCGAAATGCCTGAAGTTATCACTCTGACTGTCTTTGTCCATGAGTTTTCTTATCTCTGCAACACTCTTTCCATAGTTCATCTAGCTAGCTCCTATTTATTCTCCAGTTTAACAGTCCTCCTGTAAAATCCCTGCCTGATTCCGAGTCTCAGATCTTCCTTTCATGCTGCTCAGTGCACCTTGTCAGTTTCCCCATTACTGCTCAGCCTGTTGTAATTAATATTTAGGCTGATCACTTATTTTTCATATGCATCCTCCACCAGCTTAAAAGCTCCATAAGGTCAAGGATTTTTAAATTGTGCCCATTGATTTTTTTTTCCCTTTTTCCTAATGACTGATATCACACTAAACAATAAGTACTGGTGAAAATAAAAGAATAAGTGAACATAATTTATATTCTGCTTTGTTCTATTTATAAATATGCCATAAACATTTTTTCAGATATATGAATCACTTTAAAATGGATGAATAGCAATAATAATGATGATAATGATTATGAAAATTATAATAATACTGAAAAATATCAAATTTTACAAAGCCAGTCTACTATACAATAGATGGTTTAATTAAACGTTGTGAACTTGTAAATGACATTAATATGAATATCTTTATGTATAGTGCTGTTTTACTCTGTTAAATTATTTAAGAAAACTTCCCATATTATAAAACAGAAACAGATTCAACAGGCCTAGAAAACAAATTTATCTTTACCAAAGGGGAAAAGAAGGAAGGCAGAGTAAATTAGGAGTTTGAGATGAACATATACACACTAAAGTATATAAAAGATAATCAACAAGCACCTACTTTATAGCACAGGGAACTCTACTCAGTATTCTTTAATAACCTGTGTGGGAAAAGAGTCTGAAAAAGGATTGGATACATGCATGTGTATAACTGGCTCGCTTTGCTGTGCCCCTGAAACCAGGACAACACTGTGAGTCAACTCTGCTCCAATAGAAAATCTTTCAACACTTTAGTCTGAAAAACCCGAAAACTTCCCAGAAATAGCAGCTAGGATAAATGTGTGACCTTTTTATGGATATATTTGCCACAAATTGCCTTGTGAAACAAATTGCATTAATTTATAATGCCATATACCAGTGTCTCTGTAATACCACAAGTGGGTTACATATTTTGCTATTAAAAACCTGTCTTGGAAGACAAGATAGAAGACATAACTAAGAAAATGTTGGTGTTGGTGTCTAGTGACTAGTTTTTTTGTTTTTTTTTTTTAAGGATATTTCATAGGAAAGAATATTTGACCAGCTTAAGGCTGTAGATGATCTGCAGTTGGTTGACAGCAGTGCTCACTGTTGTGATTTCCCATGCTGCGGTGTCCCATATTGTGGATTTGCAGTATCCCTGCAGCCTCTCTGCTCCTCTTTAGGAGTCAGCCAATCCTGTACAGTCACCTGTATGGTTCCAAACTCTTTACTAATATGTGTGAGCAGCTGCAGAGGGTTAAGATTTTAAAATATTGCACAAAGACTAAAACTATCAGCAGTTAATTACTTCATTATTTTTACTCAATTTTATATTTGGCTTGCCCTAGAATAAATTTATTAAATATAATCCAATCATAACAGCATTTCCTCAGTTCCATCTGAAAGAACTACAAAATCCAAAGGTACATAAGGCAGTTTAAATGATGCACACATTTTTAGTCATGTAAAATAAGTATTTTTTCCTCTTAATAAATTTATTGGAAATCCTTGAGAATGCAATTTGCATTAATGACTTCATTAAGAAAATCTGTCAACTTTAATTGGTTTTGCCAGGAACTAGAAATGATAGTCCATTTACTAAGACCAATTTTAGGTAAAATTCAAGTAATTTAGTAATATCAGCAATAATAATTACAAAACCAAAAATATATGAGATGTCATTCAATACTTTGTTCTCTAAGTAGAGGAGAGGCAAGTTACAAAGCCCAAGAAAGAAAAAAAAATATTTATATTGACATCTTTTGTGTCATCTGTGCAAACAAATACTAAAACTCTAGGAATGTAAATTTTATATTTTTTCTGTCATATTTGGATTACTCAGGTGGTGCCAGTGGTAAAGAACCCGCCTGTCAATATAGGAAACAGGAGACCCAGGTTTGATCCTTCGGTTGGGAAGATCCCCTGCAGAAGGAAGTGGCAACCCACTCCAATATTCTTGTCTGGAGAATCCCATGGACAGAGGAGCCTGGTGGTCTACAGTCCATGGGGCCACAAAGAGTCAGATGTGAATGAAGAGACTTAGCACAGAACAGCACAAAATAACATAGTGGATTTACACTTGACCTGTAGTACTGACTGTATACCAGCATTATATCTGGATTATCATCTTGTTTCTTTAAAAAAAAAAAAAAAAAAGATTCTCACAATGATGTTCAGGAATTCTATTTAAGAAAATAACTCTGGATTGAATATTTAAACTTTTATTATTCAGTCTTTCCTCTCATTCATCAATGCATGTGATTTTTAAATTTGATGGAAACTAGAATTTTGAAATACAATTAAAAATTTAAATTTGCACTAAATGTGAATATATGAGCTATATTATCAAGTCTTGTAAAGTTCTCAATTTCAATCTACACTTTTTTACTGAAGCAAAATCTTTAAGTATAAAACATATTTAAATGATTTATTTTTTAATTTTCCAAAGCAAAACACCTATACTTCAAGTTAAACATTCACCAATATGTCAAAAAGGCAAAAACTAAACTTATGACAGCATCACCCTGAGTTTTATAAATAGGAGAAAAAGAAATACAATCCATGAAATTTAAAACAATTTGAAATGTATGATGTACATGATAAGACAGTATGCATACAGGTTCACTCTGTAGAGAGGAATTTGTATAATTTTGGACTAAAACTAGGAAGAATGTAATACTAAAAAAGTTTTCTGAAAATGATGTTAGAGACTATGGCTATCATTTTCCAATTAGATTCAGTACTACATACTGATTTTGCATGTCACTCTGCGAACCCACTGCAATATAAGAACTCAATAAATATTTTTTAAATTAGTGAGAAAATACACTTCCCAACTACACATTTATTTTAGTGAATTGTTTGAGCAGGATTCTTATGTTGAAAGAGTATTCTACCATATTTTACATCATCTGCCTACCATTCTCCTAACACAGTTGTTAGTCTCTCAGTCATGTCCAACCATATGATTGTAGCCCACTAGGGCCCTCTGTCCATGGAATTCTCCAGACAAGAATACTGGAGTGAGTTGTCATTTCCTTCTTCAGGGATCAAACCCAGGTTTCCTGCATTGACAGGCAGATGCTTTACCATCTGAGCCATCAGAGAAGGCTTCAAAAGATTGAAACCAAAAAGAGAAGGGGGCAGCAGTGAATGAGATGGTTAGATAGCATCACTGACTCAATGAATCTGACCAAACATAAATCTGAGCTGAACATGAATCTGAGCAAACCCTGGGAGATGGTGAGCGACAGGGAAGACTGGCGTGCTGCAGTCCATGGGGTCACGAAGAGTCGGACTTGACTTGGCAACTGGAAAACAACAGCATCATTCACATCAAAGAAAGACTAACTTAAACAGACAATTTGCTCATCAAATATTTATTAAGTATCTACTATATGATTGACATGACTAAATTCTCAAGATGCAAATTTGAATTAAAGATGAATAACATAAGAATCTTATACTGGAGGCTGTCTGATCCAGGCACTATAGCTATCCACTATTGTCCTCTATCCACCTGGCCTCATCCATGAATTAGGTCTAAAAATATGGTCACCAGAAGCTCACCAACTCATATGTACCACATTTGCCACTGGGAGAGGGTGACACAGAAATGTTCTAAATTAAGACGGGAAAAAGAAGCCACTCAGAAAATATTCTAATTTTCTCAGCTTTTGGCAGGTTTGTAGCCTGACTGATCAACTAAATCTACATGGTTGATGAAGGAAAGGATATTAGTGGCAGAGCCTCGGCCAAGTGTTGCCCCCTTGCTCCATTCTTGGTCTATAAGAAAATGGCAACTCACATTCAAAACAAGGTGCAAAGGGATATTAGTTTAGATAAACCAAGAAACAAATAGGAGATCTAGATTAGTTACTGTGCCTGCTGTAGCAGATTACTACAAACTTGGTGGCTTAAAATAATAGAAATTTAGGGACTTCCCTGGTGGTCCAGTGGTTAAGACTGCACTTCCACTGCATAGGGTATGGGTTCAAACCCTGGCTGGGGAAGTTCCACATGCCACACAATGTGGCAAAAAAGAAAATAAACTTTTAAAAGATACAAGAAAGAAAAAACATTTATTATCTCACAGTTCTGGAGGTCAGAAGTCCAAAATCAAGGCCCCAGCAAAGTCACAGAATGTCTAGGAGAGAATCCATTATTTGCCTCTGCCAGCTTCCAGTAGCTGTTGGCATTCCTTGACTCTGCCTCTGGGTTTACAGTGTCTTTTCCTCTCCTGTGTGTGCTGTGTTCTCCTCTTTTTGCTTGTTTTAAAACTCAATCAAACTCTCTCTTAAAGAAATACATGTATTTATATTTAGGGCCCACTTTGTAATCATGGTAAACTTCCCTTATCAAGATCCTTAACATGATCTTTTACAAAATATGATAATGTTCCCAAGTTTCAGTGATCAGAATGTGGACATCTCTTTTGGACCACCATTCAGCTCACACAGGACTCATCATTTTAGCTGACGTATATTATCCACGCTAGTCAAAAGACTAGCCATAACTTGGACACTTAAAGCACCACAGAAAGCCAATGATTCAAAGTATACTTTAAATGCAGCTTTTCTTCTGAATATAAAAGGAGATTATATCAAGAACTTAAAAATTGATACTTATTCTTACCAACATATTACTTGCAATATGGCTTCCCTGGAGGCTCAGATGGTAAAGAATCCACCTGCAATGTGGAAGACCTGGGTTCAATCCCTGGGTTGGGAAGATCCCCTGGAGAAGGAAATGGCTACCCACTCCAGGAAGCTTACCTGGAGAATCCCCATAGACAGAGGAGCCTGGCGGGCTTCCCTCCATGGGATCACAAAAAGTCGGACAAGACTGAGTGACCAATCATAGCACAACACAGTTTCAATAATGAAATTTACCTTTCCTAGCCAAGATAAGTGAATGCAAAAATCTTATACATTGCAAAAACTTTCCTGTTTTGCATTGCATGTTGCAGAAAAAATACTAACTACTGTTAAATTTAAAGGGTTAATCCTGAGGTAAAAAAGGGTAAATAATAAATCTGTAAGGTTTGTAATGGAGTTCTCAAAGTGGAAAAAAATGCCATTTTACTTTAAAATAGGCTAGTGTTGAGTAAGACTATAAGAATACCTTTATATGATCTGTCACTTCCTTCTCCATTATGAAGATCATTTATTTTTTAGGTTAGGTAATGCTGACTCTACACATGGACATCACCAGATGATCAATACCAAAATCAGATTGATTATATTCTTTGCCGCCAAAGATGGAGAAGCTCTATACAGTCAGCAAAAACAAGACCGGGAGCTGACTGTGGCTCACATCATGAACTCCTTATTGGCAGATTCAGAGTTAAATTGAAGAAAGTACAGAAAACCACTAGAGCATTCAGGTATGACCTAAATGAAGTCCCTTAAGATTATACAGTGGAAGTAAGAAGTAGATTCAAGGGATTACATCTGATAGACAGAGTGACTGAAGAACTATGGACAGAGGTTCATGACATCGTACAGGAGGCAGTGATCAAGACCATCAACTAGAAAAAGAAATGCAAAAAGGCAAAATGGTTGTCTGAGCTGGCCTTAAAGTAGTTACGAAAAGAAGTGTGAAATTATGAAAAGAAGAGAAGTAAAAGGCAAAGGAGAAGATAAACCCATTTGAATGCACAGTTCCAAAGAATAGTAAGGAGAGATAAGAAAGCCTTCCTCAGTGATCAATGAAAAGAATTAGAGGTAAATAGGATGGGGGAGTCTACAGATCTCTTCAAGAAAATTAGAGAAACCAAAGGAACATTTCATGCAAAGATGGGCTCAATAAAGGGCAGAAATGGTATGGACCTAACAGAAGCAGAAAATATTAAGAAGAGGTGGCAACTATGCACAGAAGAATGACACAAAAAAATCTTCATGACCCAGATAACCATAATGATGTAATCAATCACCTAGAGCCAGACATCCTGGAATGTGAAGTCAAGTGGACCTTAGGAAGCATCACTATGAACAAAGCTAGAATTCCAGTTGAGCTATTTCAAATCCTGAAAGATGATGTTGTTAAAGTGCTTCACTCAGTATGCCAACAAATCTGGAAAACTCAGCAGGGCCATAGGACTGGAAAAGGTCAGTTTCCATTCCAACCCAAAACAAAGACAATGCCAAAGAATGCTCAAACAACCGAACAATTACACTAATCTCACATACTAGCAAAGTGATGCTCATAATTCTCCAAGCCAGGCTTCAATGGTAAATGAACCATGAATTTCCAGATGTTCAAGCTGGATTTAGAAAAGGCTGAGAAACCAGAGATCAAATTGGCAACATCCATTGGATCTTAGAAAAAGCAAGAGAGTTCCAGAAAAAAATCTGCTTCTGCTTTATTGACTATGCCAAATCCTTTGACTGTGTGGGTCACAACAAACTGTGGGAAATTATTAAAGAGATGGGGATACCAGACCACCTTTCCTTCCTCCAAAGAAATCTGTATGCAGGTCAGGAAGCAACAGATAGAACTGGACATGGAACAACAGACTGTTTCCAAATCAGGAAAGAAGTATGTCAAGGCTGTATAGTGTCACCTTGCTTATTTAACTAATATGAAGAGTGCATCATGAGAAGTACCAAGCTGGATGAAGCACAAGCTGGAATCAAGAGTGCTGGGAGAAATATCAATAACCTCAGATATACAGATGACACCACCCTTTGGCAGAAAGTGAAGAAGAAATAAAGAACCTCTTGATGAAAGTGAAAGAGGAGAGTGAAAAAGTTGGCTTAAAACTCGACATTCAAAAAACTAAGATCATGCAATCTGGTCTCATCACTTCATGGCAAATAGATGGGGAAACAGTGGAAACAGTGACAGACTTTATTTTGGGGGCTCCAAAATCACTGCAGATGGTGACTGCAGCCATGAAATTAAAAGATGCTTACTCATTGAAAGAAAAGCTATGACCAACTTACACAGCATTTTAAAAAGCAGAATCATTACTCTGCTGACAAAGGTCTGTCAGGTCAAAGCTATAGTGTTTACAATAGTCATGTATGGATATGAGAGTTGGACTGTAAAGAAAGCTGAGCACTGAAAAATTGATGCTTTTAAACTATGATGTTGGAGAAGACTCTTGAGAATCCCTTGGATAGTAAGGAGATTCAACCAGTTCATCCAAAAGGAAATCAATCCTGAATATTCATTGGAAGGATTGATTCTGAAACTGAACCTCCAATACTTTGGCCACCTGATGTGAAGAACTGATTCATTGATAAAGACCCTGATGCTGGGAGAGATTGAAGGTGGGAGGAGAAGGGGAAAACAGAGGATGAGATGGTTGGATGGCATCACCATCTCGATGGACATGAGTTTGAGTAAGCTCTGGGAGTTGGTGATAGACAGGGAAGCCTGGCCTGCTACAGTCTATGGGGTTGCAAAGAGTCAGACACAACTGAGTGACTGAACTGAATATTGTCTTAAAACCCTCTCTCGAGCTATTCAAATGTTTGTCAAATAAATGGATTCAGACAGTTGAAACTACTACTTCATTTCCAAATCACTTTGATGGACTAATATGAACTCATTAACTTTTTGCAATATTTCAAATATTAATTTTTAATTTTAATAGTTGTTACTTTTAAATCGTTCCTAAAATTATTCATAAAAGCAAATAGAGTTTTCAGTGGTTTTAAATATGTAGCTAGATTAATAATTTGGCTTTATATAACATCTATTACAACAGGTTAACATACTACTTTTCCACTTTTTTTCAACATCTATTATAACAGGTTAACATAATGTTGGTTACGTAAATAAAACTGCTTAACACAAATAGGAAGTAGCAAATGCTATCTTTGCTTCATATGTGGCACCTTCATCTCACTTAAACATTAAAGAAGTTTTAATTTGCAGTTACAATGAAAGCATATACTCTATTCTATTTCTACATCAATAAGCATGGTCCTTTTTTTCCTGTATTTAGTATTCAAGTTTTCATCAGTATTTGTCTCATGTTCCACTAATAGTTTTATTCTGATGAAGTGTAATGGCTGTCTTTTAAATGAAATATAAGGGACATTAAATAGTCATAATTTTTGCTTTTCTCTGCCATTATTTATTAGTCTGCTTGATGGTACAGATTTTAAGTAAAAAACATTGTTTTTTCCAAAGATGTTTTTATTAATAGAAACATTTTGGAAAAGTATTCTTTGATATATGCAATGCAAAAGAGGTTTTCAACTTGGGGATTTAAGATGTTTATTCCATTAAGTTTAGTTCAAGAACACTAAAACTCATAATCTACATGCAGCCTTTAAAGTTCATAGTCGGCTGGAAGAGTATCAAGGGTCGATTAAGTTTCCTTATACTTAGTCTCAATCACTGCTCTGTTATACACACCTCTCTCATTGGCGTCACCCTAACCTAAATGCAACATTTACTGTACTGCAATTTTGGCAACCTATTACCAGATAGTTTTGGAGTACCCACTGTGATTTAGCCTGACTGGAGCAGGCAGGTTGATGTTACGTGTCTGAATGGAGAGCTAAGCATAATTAGCCATCTCTGAATTTAGAAAGGTTTCACTTTAAAAGATAGTTTTACCCTGAAAATTATGAAGGCTTACTTTCTGTCTCTGAACTATTTTCTGTCCCTTTACTTTTGCTATGTCAATTCATCCACAGAGAAAGATTTTCTATCCTCTTCGTATATTTCAATGCACAGTTAGATTTCGCTTCCAACACTCTTATTCTCTGGGAGGAAATTATTTTTCCCTGTTTTGAACTCCACCAATAGTCACCCCCTCTGTAACTAATCATGTGACAGTAAGTTATCTGTGTTCACATAGATTTTTTCATTGGTATTCTACAGGTCAATGGAAAAAGAGAGAAATAATATACATCTATGTCATTACTTTAAGCTCTAATTATTAGTTTAGCAACAATAAACTAATAAATTAATTTTTATTCAGTAGTTTACAACTTGATGCAGAAATCTTGGGAACCATTTACAATTCAGTATGCCAAAAATATTTAAAAGAATATAGTCTACCTTGCCCACCCCTCTTTCTCCACTAACCCTCAACTGTTCTGGTAGCCCAGTTATTAATATTTAAATCAGAAAATAAAGAAGCAGAAAAAAATTGCAAAATTTTATTGAACCAAGTTTGCATGGAAATGACTAAATGTTTTCTTGCCTTGCTTAGAATGGGTGCCTTAAAATTAAAATTGAATACATTTAAAAGTTAACTTTATATGTATGCATATTTGAATTTGTCAATTATAAATAATATACAATCCATGCAAGGAATTTGGAGCAATAAAAGTAGCAAATTATTGATATACATCGAAGTAATTTCCGTGACATTATATTTTAACTTAACAAAAGTTATATGATATTATCATGACAATGGGTGGCAGGCATTAGGGAACAGGAAACAAGGGACAGTTTTGTCTTCTTTGGAAACAGTGTATAGATACTTACAGAGAGCGAAGAGGAACTAAAGAGCCTCTTGATGAAAGTGAAAGTGGAGAGTGAAAAAGTTGGCTTAAACCTCAACATTCAGAAAACTAAGATCATGGCATCTGGTCCTATCACTTCATGGCAAATAGATGGGGAAACAATGGAAACATTGAGAGACTATTTTGGGGGGCTCCAAAATCACTGCAGGTGGTGACTGCAGCCATGAAATTAAAAGACAATTGCACCTTGGAAGAAAATCTATGACCAACCTAGATAGCATATTAAAAAGCAGAGACATTACTTTACCTACAAAGGTCCATCAAGTCAAACCTATGGTTTTTCCAGTAGTCATGTATGGATGTGAGAGTTGAACTATAAAAAAAGTTGAGTGCCAAATAATTGATGCTTTTGAATTGTGGTGTTGGAGAAGACTCTTCAGAGTCCCTTGGACTGCAAGGAGATACAATCAGTCCATTCTAAAGGAGATAAGATCAGATCAGATCAGTCACTCAGTCGTGTCCAACTCTGCGACCCCATGAATCGCAGCACACCAGGCCTCCCTGTCCATCACCAACTCCGGGAGTTCACTCAGACTCACGTCCATCGAGTCAGTGATGCCATCCAGCCATCTCATCCTCTGTCGTCCCCTTCTCCTCCTGCCCCCAACCCCTCCCAGCATCAGAGTCTTTTCCATTGAGTCAACT